>NW_021822675.1:395000-529608 GCF_901001165.1 Salmo trutta
AGACAACTATGTAGCTAGCTAGCTAACACTGCACTAGTCAAATCGTTCCGTTGTAATGTATTAGTATCTACAGCGCTGCTAGTCGGTAACGGTTGGCTAGCTAGCAAACCCACTAGCTAGCAGTGGGTTTGATGACTAGGTGTGTTGACTAAGTCTGGAGTCTGGACAAGGCATCGCGGCTGGCTAGCTAACCTCGATAATTACTCTAAACTACACAATTATCTTAGATACAAAGACAACTATGTAGCTAGCTAACTAACACTACACTATCAAGTCGTTCCGTTGTAATGTAATAGTTTCTACAGTGCTGCTAGTCGGTAGAGGTTGGCTAGCTAGCAGTGTTGACTAGCTAGCAGCTAGCAGCTAGCAGTGTTGACTACGTTAGGAGGACGAAAAAATAGCTAGCCTCGATAATTACTCTAATTACTCTAAACTACACAATTATCTTTGATAGCTAAGAAAAATTGCTCAGATCAAACAAACCAAACCGTTGTAATGTAAAGAACTGTAATATTACCTGTGGAGCGAAACGAAGTATACATATATATATGTATACTCCGACATTGCTCATCTTAATTCCATTTTTTTACTTTTAGATGTGTGTATTGTTAGATATTACTGCACTGTTGGAGCTGGGAACACAAGCATTGCGCAACACCCACAATAACAGCAGTTAAACATTGATATGGATCAATAAAAATGGATTTGATACTATTTCCATTGTACACTGTGGGTAGCCTACTGTTTAATATTTCCATTGTACACTGTGGGTAGTCTACTGTTTAATATTTCCATTGTACACTGTGGGTAGCCTACTGTTTAATATTTCCATTGTACACTGTGGGTAGCCTACTGTTTAATATTTCCATTGTACACTGTGGGTAGTCTACTGTTTAATATTTCCATTGTACACTGTGGGTAGCCTACTGTTTAATATTTCCATTGTACACTGTGGGTAGCCTACTGTTTAATATTTCCATTGTACACTGTGGGTAGCCTACTGTTTAATATTTCCATTGTACACTGTGGGTAGCCTACTGTTTAATATTTCCATTGTACACTGTGGGGTAGCCTACTGTTTAATATTTCCATTGTACACTGTGGGTAGCCTACTGTTTAATATTTCCATTGTACACTGTGGGTAGCCTACTGTTTAATATTTCCATTGTACACTGTGGGTAGCCTACTGTTTAATATTTCCATTGTACACTGTGGGTAGCCTACTGTTTAATATTTCCATTGTACACTGTGTACGCATAACATTTTTATCCTCAACACATTTCCAATATGTACTTTAAATATTGTTCCTCAACTATTTGTTTGCGTTCTACTGGAAGAATAGATAGTGTATGTAAACAGTCCAGTTGAGCCAGGCAGCTTTCTGTCTCTCATCTCTCTCTCTCAGGCAGGAAGCAGCGTGGGCAGGCCAGCCTCCCTATGGCACCGCCTGCGTCACGCTTTTTCCAGTGACGAGGAGGCTGCGCTGCCGAGCAGTCTGTCTCAGACAAGGGAAAGGCTGGTACTGACGGTGCGCTCTGCCGAGCAGTCTGTCTCAGACAAGGGAAAGGCTGGCTGGTACTGGCGGTGCGCGCTGCTGAGCAGTCTGTCTCAGACAAGGGAAAGGCTGGCTGGTACTGGCGTTCCGCGCTGCTGAGCAGTCAGTCTCAGACAAGGGAAAGGCTGGCTGGTACTGGCGGTGCGCTCTGCCGAGCAGTCTGTCTCAGACAAGGGAAAGGCTGGCTGGTACTGGCGGTGCGCGCTGCTGAGCAGTCTGTCTCAGACAAGGGAAAGGCTGGCTGGTACTGGCGTTCCGCGCTGCTGAGCAGTCAGTCTCAGACAAGGGAAAGGCTGGCTGGTACTGTCGGTGCGCGCTGCTGAGCAGTCTGTCTCAGACAAGGGAAAGGCTGGCTGGTACTGGCGGTCCGCGCTGCTGAGCAGTCAGTCTCAGACAAGGGAAAGACTGGTACTGACGGTGCGCTCTGCCGAGCAGTCTGTCTCAGACAAGGGAAAGGCTGGCTGGTACTGGCGGTGCGCGCTGCTGAGCAGTCTGTCTCAGACAAGGGAAAGGCTGGCTGGTACTGGCGGTCCGCGCTGCTGAGCAGTCAGTCTCAGACAAGGGAAAGGGTGGCTGGTACTGACGGTGCGCTCTGCTACAGTCGAGACAAAAGCGAGAGGTCTGTTCGAGGATAAAGTGTGATTGTGTCGCTTGGATTGTGACTATTTTCACTAATGGTGATCTGATATCTGAAGTATTGGTGAGTAGCGACGCGGTTTGGTAATTTAACACCGTTCTGTGTAATTTCTTGTAAAAAGCTTCGGGGTGGAGACAAGCCAAATAGTTCGGATGTTCTCTCTGCTGTCACCATAGCAGAAACAGCACCGGCGCAAATCAGTTTCTTTATCATGTTCGTTTGGTTACAATGTTGCAGAAGGGAAGGTAGACTAGACATTATATATAAAGCTATGGTATTTAAATATGATGTTGATCGGCTATATAATGAAGTGGTTCATTTAGTTGATGGTCGTATTTTTATACATTGACGTTTTATCGCAGCTGTTGAGATGAGCAGCTAATTGACTACTTCTGAAAAGTTTGTTGGTGTTTGGCCTTTAATAAACCATGTGATTGGTGCAGGTTGAGTGCAGGACTGTTGACAGTGAACGTGTTAGGCTATTATATTAAATACAAATAAAAACATGTTTTATTGAACTAGGCAAGTTAGTTAAGAATAAATTCTTATCGATGACGTCCTACCCCGGACGAACCTGGACGACGCTGGGTCCAATTGTGCGCCGCCCTATGGGACTCCCAATCACAGCCAGATGTGATACCGCCTGGATTATTGTAGCCTAGTTGATTTGGTGGCTTTAATGGGTATTTCTAATATGGTGTGTTGTCTACAGTGTATCCAGTAGGCTAAATTGATTCCCTCGTTCGCCTCCAGTGGCGCTACGGCCACTACAGCTGATGTGTTGTCATAGCAATTATCATTAATCAGGAGGATTGATCGGGTCAACATGTGGAGGCTGGCCACAGATAATCAGACGTGATATAATGATTGACAGCCATATCATCAATTAGGCTGCGCTATTCAAATGAAATGGTTTGTGTGTGTTTATCGCCTTGTTATTGCAATAGGCATTGATTCATCATTGGAATATTCGATCATATGTGAATCGGGGGACATTCAGATGACACTTGGCGCAAAGGAATCGCTTTTATTGTAAAATATGTCTGTTTGATAACCTGAAAATCAATTACAGCTTGTTAGTTAATATCTAAAGGATTGGTTATTCTGCATTGGACCACACATGTAAATGTTTAGAAGACAAAAAAAACCAAACATGCGTTTTCATGTTGTCTGGAAGGTTATTTTCCCTGTTCTCAATGTATTCTCCACAGAACAAAGAGGATGTAGTTTTATAACCCAACCCTAGCCTGTGGTTGACGATTTAGAATTCCTTGCAGTAAAACTGGGCCAATGGCCAAATACCAAGTATCCTGTTTCAGGCCCAATGTATGGACAATCAATGAGAACTTTCCCCATGTAGCTATGCATCCCGGACTGAAATGCCTCATGTCTCTGACCCATTAATTCCCCATTACAGAAAAACAACTATTTCCATTGATCATTAATGCCCTCTTGACCTTTAGTCCTCTGCGTTGTGTGTTTTGAATATTCTTACACCAGCTAACGTTAGCTAGCTAACAGTACACTTTAACTTGAAATGAAATCAACTTTCTGACAAAATTAGAAATGTGTAATATCTAAAAAATGTTTGCTAGCTAGACTCTTACCTGTATACATGGATGCTTCTCTCTCTCTCTGTCACGGATGCCAAGGTTGCCCTTAGTTTGAAGATGTAATCCGGAGAGAGGTGTTTTATACAACAGCCTTCTCTGTGTTCCCTTTTCGACTCTGTCTGCATATTTGCAATCAAAGGCCAGAATCTCCTTAGCTATCATACTCTAATTCCACTGATTTCAAAACTCGGTCCTCCAGAAAGTGGAGAGCAACACTTATGCAGTTCTAATATGTGATCTCTTTCAGAAAAGCCGCGTTAGAAAAGATTATCTACACATACTGACCTGCTCATGTTATAGACAGAAGCGCGCTACATGGCAAACCAATCCAAACTCCTCTCTCGGCATGTCCAGCCCACTCATTATCTCAGCCAATCATGGCTAGCGGGAAGGTTGCTGACTTTTTCTGTGGCTAAACCAACTAGGCTCGTAATTTAGAAATTATATTTACAGATGGTCTACAAGTTTGTTATTAAGGCACATGAAAGTTCTCATGTTCCAGAAGGCATTTCTGCCCCCCAAAAATTCATTTTGATTAATAAAAACTAAGTTTACGTTCAAATGTCTCTCCTGTGACGTAGTGATGCATGACAGACATCTTGTTTCCTGAAATGAGTCACAGTTCATATTTTTTTTCCACTAATTGGTCTTTTAAACCAATCACATCACATCTTTTTCAGAGCATATCTGATTGTTCAAAAGACCAATTTAGTGAAAAGAATATCAGAATTGGTCTGCCTTTTGTAAACACATCGTGTTTTGAATGTGGCAGTTATAATGTGAAATGTGTTCAGTATGTTGAAGCAGATGCTTTCATTCTCACGCTGCATTAGATTAGACCGACGGGAACTCTTCTACAGTGTGGGAGTCATCCTCATTTCTTTATTACACCTAGTTTGCCTCCCAGATGGGACGCAATGTTCCCTATATAGTACACTACTTTATACCAGGGCCCTATGGCACCATGTTCCCTATATAGTGCACTACTTTATACCAGGGCCCATAGAACTATGTAGGGCATAGGGTGCCATTTGGTACACAATCCTAGTCCACATGTCCATATCCTCCTAACTAGCCTACACGGTGGGTGGTGCGGAAGGAGTCAAAAGATATGAGACAGGCAGTATACAGATGATTTAGGGAAAGTGATATACCTAGTCAGTTGTACAACGGAATGCATTTAACTGAAATGTGTCTTCCTCATTTAACCCAACCCCTCTGAATCAGAGAGGTGTGGGGGTGGTGCCATAATCGACATCCACGTCTTCGGCGCCCGGTGAAGTGGGTTAACAGCCTTGCTCAGGGGCAGAGAACAACAGATGTTTACCTTGTCAGCTCAGGGATTCGATCCAGCAACCTTTCATTTACATGCCCAAGGCTCTAACCACTTCATGTGCATGTTTCACAACCACAGGAAAGTGTTTAACTGACACACACACCCACACACAGGTCTCCAGGGAGTGGGCGGTAATAAGTGTTGATGAACAGAAGCTGTTGTCTGTTTTATCAAACACAGCAGATAGTTCTCACAGTTTAGTTACGCTAACAGTCTTTCTCTTCTGTTAGTCTCCCTTAGCTTTCTCATCCCTGGGGGTGAGTTTGGCTTCATGCAAATGTTTCAAAGCACAATGAAAATAAAACGCTACTGCAGTTGCTATCTCAATCTATAAATATCATCGTTGACTTTAAATATACATGTAGTGAAAAAGCTTATAGCGGTGGCTTGTATCGTCCCATTTTAGTAGCCGTCATGGACACAGTAACATAAAGGGTTTGACTGGTCACCTCTTGGAAACATCTTTGGTCCATTATGCTAAACAGATCCAGGTCTGTCTCTTGGATCCAATGTTCCCAAGTGTTCAGTAGGCTGCACTACCTTGTCCACTGCACTACCTTGTCCACTGCACTACCTTGTCCACTGCACTACCTTGTCCACTGCATTACCTTGTCCACTACACTACCTTGTCCACTACACTACCCACTACACTACCTTGTCCATTGCACTACCTTGTCCACTACACTACCTACTACACTACCTTGTCCACTGCACTACCTTGTCTACTACACTACCTACTACACTACCTTGTCCACTGCACTACCTTGTCCACTACCTACTACACTACCTTGTCCACTGCACTACCTTGTCCACTGCACTACCTACTACACTACCTTGTCCACTGCACTACCTTGTCCACTACACTACCTTGTCCACTGCACTACCTTGTCCACTGCACTACCTACTACACTACCTTGTCCACTACACTACCTTGTCCACTGCACTACCTTGTCCACTACACTACCTTGTCCACTACACTACCTTGTCCACTGCACTACCTTGTCCACTGCACTACCTTGTCCACTGCACTACCTTGTCCACTGCACTACCTTGTCCACTGCACTACCTTGTCCACTGCACTACCTTGTCCACTGCACTACCTTGTCCACTACACTACCTTGTCCACTGCACTACCTTGTCCACTACACTACCTTGTCCACTGCACTACCTTGTCCACTGCACTACCTTGTCCACTGCACTACCTTGTCCACTACACTACCTTGTCCACTACACTACCTTGTCCACTACACTACCTTGTCCACTGCACTACCTTGTCCACTGCACTACCTTGTCCACTGCACTACCTGGTCCACTGCACTACCTGTTCCACTGCACTACCTGTTCCACTGCACTACCTGTTCCACTGCACTACCTTGTCCACTGCACTACCTTGTCCACTGCACTACCTTGTCCACTGCACTACCTTGTCCACTACACTACCTTGTCCACTGCACTACCTTGTCCACTGCACTACCTTGTCCACTGCACTACCTTGTCCACTGCACTACCTGTTCCACTGCACTACCTGTTCCACTGCACTACCTTGTCCACTGCACTACCTTGTCCACTGCACTACCTTGTCCACTGCACTACCTTGTCCACTGCACTACCTTGTCCACTGCACTACCTTGTCCACTGCACTACCTGTTCCACTGCACTACCTTGTCCACTGCACTACCTTGTCCAGTAGACGACACTACGATGTCCAGTAGGCTGCACTACCTTGTCCTTGGGTTGTTTTTTTAGAGCGGGTTGTGCGTTTATACATGAACGGTGCAGTGGAGATGCCTCCAGTATTTACTTGTCTGTGTTTTAGGCTTCTCCTGACTCACACTACAAAGTTGTGATTGTATAGACCAGGGGCATTCAACTCTTACCCTTTGACGTCCAGAGCCCTGCTGGTTTTCTGTTCTACCTGATAATTGCACACACCTTGTGTCCCAGGTCTAAATCAGACCCTATTTTGAGGGGAACAATAAAGCTGAACCTATTGAAATGGTGCCGACGGTTGGCGCCTCGCCTCCAGCTCCTACAAAACATTCCAGCTTTCTACTTTTTCTAGTGTTTTTCAAAACATGTCTTACTCACTTTGTTTAGTGCATTACTTCATACACCTTGGTAGAGTTATTGTAATATGAATCGCTGGGTACTCGCCGTCCACCCCAATTCCCAGAGACGGCGGAACAATAGTCTGGCTTCTTTGGTGAGGCGCCGGGTTGCCTGGGAGTCCTACCGAAGAGTAGGAAATGAAGACATCAACAAAGGCAGACATGGTGGGGGTCTTAGTGCGATTCAGACACCGGGTGACCCATCCTCCATTACCGAGAATACTACTCGCCAATATTCAATAATTACAAAATTACCTTGACAAACTCAGAGCGAGGATTCTGCATTATACTGTTTTTCTGAGACTTGGCTTTTCTCCGACATCCAAACTATAAAACCATCAGGTTTTACAGCTCGAGTGGATAGAAAGCAGGTTCTCTCTGGCAAGAGCAAAGTCAGAGGGCTCTGCTTTATGACCAATAACAAGTGGTACGACAGGGGAAACGTACAGGAACTTGCAAAATTCTGCTCTCCCGACTTGGAATACTTGCTCATCAAATGTTACCCTTTTTACCTTCCGAGAGAGTTCTCAGGTATTATCGCCATGGCTGTGTACATCCCGCCCCAAGCCGACACCAAAAATGCTCTCAAAGATCTTCATTGGAACCTGAACAAACTGGAGACCGCGTATCCGGAGCAGGCTTTCATTGTCGTGGCGGAATTTAACAAAGGTAATTTGATAACCCTGCAAATCTGACAATTTTTCTCCTCCCCGCCTACAAACCAAGACTCGAGGGAGGTTCCGGTGGTCAGGTCTGTGTAATGCTGGTCTGACCAATCTCCAAAACGGTTTTGATCAAGGCCACTGGAATATGTTCCGGGTCTCCTCTAGGGATGACGTCAGTGAATACGCTGACTCAGTTATCGGATTCATAAAACAATAGTATGTGATACTGCTGGTGTCTTTAAAAACCTGGATGAAAACCGGGGATCGATGGCAGCCTTGTTAGGAAATTGAAAGAAAGATGCTGCTTATAAACACGGCAAGGTGCCCTGGAACAATTTGTTAAACGGTACAAATACATCATACACAGATCGATCAAGACGGCGAGGCACAAGTAAAAGGACGAAGTGGAGGAGCAATTCAACTGGTCGGATATGAGGCGTATGTGGCAGGGGCTTCTAGCGATCACAGATTACAAATAGAAAGCCAGTCACATCAGGGACACCAACGCTGCCCTACCGGATTAAATACATTT
Organism: Salmo trutta; assembly: GCF_901001165.1. Lineage (NCBI taxonomy): Eukaryota > Metazoa > Chordata > Actinopteri > Salmoniformes > Salmonidae > Salmo > Salmo trutta. Next base: position 403,447 of record NW_021822675.1, read on the forward strand.
TCTTACGCTTCGAGCAAAACGACGTTGAGCTGCCGAGTAGAGACCCTGAGGACAATGAGGGTTACGTGCATACGGTCTCCACGGAGGACGTATGGAAGTCATTCAAACGGGTTGACCCTCGCAATGCTGGTGGCCCAGACAACATCCTTAGCTGTGCCCTCAGAGCATGTGCAGACCAGCTAGCTGCTGTTTTCTTTTTTCATACGTTTTCAATCTCTCTCTAGCTCAGGCCATTATCCCCCACCTGCTTCAAGATGTCCACCATCATCCCTGTGCCCAAGAAAGGGAAATTAACTGAATGATTACTGACCCTTAGCGCTGCCTTCTGTCATCATGAAGTGCTTCGAGAGGCTAGTCAAAGACCACCTCTCCAATTTTTGTCTACCGCCCGATGAATCCAGCCGCTGCACTGTACACTGCCCTCACCCACCTGGACAAGAGAAATTCTTATGTGAGAATGGTGTTCGACTACAGCTCAACCTTCAATACCAAAGTGTCCTCTAAACTCACCGCAAAGCCCACGGCCCTGGGTCTGAACTCCCTACGCAACTGTGTCCTGGCCTTCCTGACGGGCTGCCCCCAGGTGGGAAAGGTAGGCAACATGACCTCCTCCACATTGATCCTCAACGCGGGGGCCCCACAAGGGTGCGTCCTCTGTTCCCTCCTGTACTCCCTCTTTACCCAGGACTGTGTGGCCTCGCACTGTTCCAATTCCATCATCAAGTTCGCTGATGACACGACAGTAGTAGGCCTGATTACCAACAACGGTGAGACGGTCTACAGGGAGGATGTAGGCACTCAGACGGTGTGGTGCCAGGTAAACAACCTCTGCCTCAATGTCAGCAAAACAAAGGACTTCAAGAGGAACCAGGCTGACACGCCGGCATCCTCATCAATGGGGCCACCGTAGAGAGGGTGAAAAGACTTAGTTTCTTAGTGTACACGTCTCAGAGGACCTGAAATGGTCATACCACACAGACACCATGGTGAAGAAGGCACAACTCTTCAACTTCAGGAGGCTGAAGAAATTTGGCCTGTCCCAGAGGGCCCTCTGTTCTACAGGAGCACCATCTAGAGCAGGTGTGTCATGGCATGCAGGAATCTGAGGTTCCGTCCAGCAGCTCGGCCTCATGGGAGTTGTAGTTGTTAGCTGTGGAAGAGGAGACAGTACTACAACACGTGTGTGTGTGTGTGTGTGTTGTGTGTGTGTGTGTGTGGTCTTCTGTTAGAGTGACTCAACCTGCTGCCAGACGGGCATTCCTGTGGCTTCTATGACAGCACATTATTTATTTATTTATAAAAGATTCCTCTTCCTCCTCCTCCCTATTCTCTCTCCTTTTAGGAGGAGTGTGTGTGTGTGTGTGTGTGTGTGTGTGTGCGCAGGACACAGCTCAGGGGTGGAGGTAGGGGAACAGTATGTCTTTCTGGCAGCAGGGTTTGGGTTAGGAGTGAAAACAACAGTCAGACTCTGAGAGGACAAGAGTTATCTATATTGCCCCAGCAGGTGGATTTGTTCTCAGTCATCATGGTGAGATCATGTTGTTCCTGCTATGAATTCAACCAAAATAATCCTTAGTGGCTGGGGCTGACATTAGGTTATGTGTTCCTCTAATCCTTAGTGGCTGGGACTGTCATTAGGTTATGTGTTCCTCTAATCCTTAGTGGCTGGGACTGTCATTAGGTTATGTGTTCCTCTAATCCTTAGTGGCTGGGACTGTCATTAGGTTATGTGTTCCTCTAATCCTTAGTGGCTGGGACTGTCATTAGGTTATGTGTTCCTCTAATCCTTAGTGGCTGGGACTGTCATTAGGTTACGCCAGCAGCATAGCCCCCTGCATCCCACTGCTGACTTGCCTCTGAAGCTGAGCAGGGTTGGTCCCTGGATGGGAGACCAGATGCTTTTGGAAGTGGTGTTGGAGGCCCTCTGGTCCCCAAAAAATATCCCAATGCCCCAGGGCAGTGATTGGGGACATTGCCCCAATCACTGTGTAGGGTGCCGTCTTTTGGATTGGACGTTAGTAAACAGGTGTCTTGACTCTCTGTGGTCTTTAAAAATCCCATGCTACTAATCATAATAGTAGGGGTGTATAACCCTGGTGTCCTGGCTAAATTCCCAATCTGGACATCATACCATCATGGCCACCTAATCATCCCCAGCGTCCAACTGACTCATTCCTCTCCCCTGTAACTATTTCCCAGTTTGTTGCTGTAAATGAAAATGTGTTCTCAGTCAACTGACCTGATAAAATAAGGTTACATTTTCCCTCTCTCTGCCACTTGATAGAGGTGTGTGTGTGTGTGTGTGTGTGTGTGTGTGTGTGTCTCGAATGGGATAACACACACTCACCATTACTGTGTTTTAGAACCCTTCAGTCACTGTGTGTGCCGTTCTGTCACTTTATGACTCTTATCCATTTTGAATGGAGCATGTTAGTCTGTAGAGACACACACAGCCCTGTGTTATCAGTTGTCGAGGACATGCTGCACAGACCAACAGGCAGTAGAGTGGAGGGGCAAAGTGCACTTTGCCTGGACTCGTACTACCGTCCTTTTCTGTCTATTACATTTACATTTTACATTTTAGTCATTTAGCAGACTCTCTTATCCAGAGCGATTTACAGTAGTGAATACATACATTTCATTTTCATTTCATGCATTTATTTTATTTTTTTACTGGCCCCCCGTGGGAATCGAACCCACAACCTTGGCGTTGCACACACCATGCTGGCGTTGCAAACACCATGCTCTACCAACTGAGCCACAGGGAAGACTCTATGTGACCGTCCAGTACTGCCGTCCCGTACTGCCGGTGCCGTCCCGTACTGCCGTCCCGTACTGCCGTCCTCTACTGCCGTCCCGTACTGCCGGTGCCGTCCCGTACTGCCGTCCCGTACTGCCGGTGCCGTCCCGTACTGCCGTCCCGTACTGCCGTCCCGTACTGCCGTCCCGTACTGCCGTCCCGAACTGCCGTCCCGTACTGCCGTCCCCTACTGCCGTCCTCTACTACCGTCCTGTTCTGTGACCAGTGCCGCTCAGACAGTTTAGCAGACTGATAAACTCCAGATTGGCTAGGAAGGAGGGATTCACCTCAGCCATTGTTTCTGCCTCTAATCAATTTGTCAGGTAGACTTTTACTGCAGTCAGTCAGTCAGTCAGTCAGTCAGGAGAGTATGACCCACTTCTGGCACCATGGTCCCACTCTCTCCTCCCTCCCTCCTTCTGTCCCGCACTGCAGCCTTTAGTTAAATAGACTTAACTGGCTCTGTCCCCCCTCCTCCTCTCTCCCCAGGGAACGCTCATAGCTTTGTTTACATGTTTAGGAAGGGGATGGGAGAATGTAAAGCGACACCATGTGCACTGGCTAGCCCTGTCCCCTGCCCGCTAGCCCTGTCCCCTAGCCCTGTCCCCTGACTCCTAGCCCTGTCCCCTGACTCCTAGCCCTGTGCCCCTGTCCCCTAGCCCTGGCCCTGTCCCCTGTCCCCTGCCTCCTGGCCCTGTCCCCTGACCCCTAGCCCTGACCCCTAGCCCTGGCCCCCTAGCCCTGGCCCCCTAGCCCTGGCCCCCTAGCCCTGGCCCCCTAGCCCTGCCCCCTGGCCCTGCCCCTAGCCCTGGCCCAGTCCCCTAGCCCTGTCCCCAGCCTCCTGGCCCTGTCCCCAGCCTCCTGGCCCTGTCCCCAGCCTCCTGGCCCTGTCCCCTGCCTTCTAGCGCTGCCCCCTGCCAGGCAACAGATTCTGCAACCACAGCCAGGTGTTTTCTAATGTAGCCCAATGCAAATTAAAGTATTGTGATTGAAGACGCCTGGGTCCTTATTTATCGATCATAAATAAGCGGCAGGTAGCCTAGTGGTTAGAGCGTTGGACTAGTAACCGAAAGGTTGCAAGATTGAATCCCCGAGCTGATAAGGTAAAAATCTGTAATTCTGCCCCTGAACAAGGCAGTTAACCCACTGTTCCTAGGCTGTCATTGAAAATAAGAATTTGTTCTTAACTGACTTGTCTAGTTAAATAAAGGTCAAATAAAAAATGTGTTGGCACAAATCTGTGCGTATACTATGCGTGGGATTATTTCCACGCAGTGTGAGATTTATCATTCTGAACGTTTGCCTGAGAGTGTAGGAAAATGTACACACAGCCATGACCATGTGTACGCGTAGTGCCAAGTGATGGAATAACGGAAATGCTTGTTAAGCGTAGAAGAGGGAAAATACACTGAGTGTACAAAACATTAAGAACACCCCCAGGTGTTCCTAAGGAAGGGGGAGAGAGAGTGTTCCCACGGTCAGGAGACTCAGCCTCTCTCTCTCTCTCTCTCTCTCTCTCTCTCTCTCTCTCTGTCTGTCTGTCTGTCTGTCTGTCTGTCTGTCTGTCTGTCTGTCTGTCTGTCTGTCTGTCTGTCTGTCTGTCTGTCTGTCTGTCTGTCTGTCTGTCTGTCTGTCTGTCTGTCTGTCTGTCTGTCTGTCTGTCTGTCTGTCTGTCTGTCTGTCTGTCTGTCTGTCTGTCTGTCTGTCTGTCTGTCTGTCTGTCTGTCTGTCCTGTCTGTCTGTCTGTCTGTCTGTCGGTCTGTCTGTCTGTCCTGTTCTGTCTGTCTGTCTGTCTGTCTGTCTGTCTGTCTGTCTGTCTGTCTGTCTGTCTGTCTGTCTGTCTGTCTGTCTGTCTGTCTGTCTGTCTGTCTGTCTGTCTGTCTGTCTGTCTGTCTGTCTGTCTGTCTGTCTGTCTGTCTGTCTGTCTGTCTGTCTGTCTGTCTGTCTGTCTGTCTGTCCTGTCTGTCTGTCTGTCTGTCTGTCTGTCTGTCTGTCTGTCTGTCTGTCTGTCTGTCTGTCTGTCTGTCTGTCTGTCTGTCTGTCTGTCTGTCTGTCTGTCTGTCTGTCTGTCTGTCTGTCTGTCTGTCTGTCTGTCTGTCCTGTCTGTCTGTCTGTCTGTCTGTCTGTCTGTCTGTCTGTCTGTCTGTCTGTCTGTCTGTCTGTCTGTCTGTCTGTCTGTCTGTCTGTCTGTCTGTCTGTCTGTCTGTCTGTCTGTCTGTCTGTCTGTCTGTCTGTCTGTCTGTCTGTCTGTCTGTCTGTCTGTCTGTCTGTCTGTCTGTCTGTCTGTCTGTCTGTCTGTCTGTCTGTCTGTCTGTCTGTCTGTCTGTCTGTCTGTCTGTGCTGGGTTGGGGCTGACCAGCTGGCATCTCCCTCCTGGTCTCAGCTAATGGGATTTTAGTGGTGAATCTTGACCTGTGTTCCAATAACCATACTGTATACTACATACTTAATGAGTGTGTGTATACTATTAGTTCATTTTAGTATACTGTAAACGAACAGTTTCCTTTCAGTTGAGCGTACTAGCTCTTTGCTTGTCTACTGGAAGTTGATGCTGTTGCTATGCAACCTCTTGCTAGCTTGTTAGCATAACAAATTGCTAGCTAGACATTTTACGACTTCAGGTGTGTTATTATATTCAATCTGGGGTGTGTTATTAAATTCATTCTGGAGTGCCAGAGTGCGCCCTGGGCGTTCGTAAATTCAGAGCGTTGTCAGATCGTCCGTTTGTAAATTCAGAGCGTTTCGCTCTCTGAGCGCACACTGCCAGACGATATCTCTGGACGCTCTGGCCGAGGAGTAGGATAGATCTGAGCGTTCTGACCTCACAGCAGCAGTCAAGCACCCAAGCTAACTTCCAGACACATGAGAGAGCCCCTCTGACCATTTTACTCGCCCTAGCAGAGCTGGTTAGGCTATTTTCATGTTATCTAGATCGTTTGTGACTGACTCAAATCAAACTTTATTTGTCACATGCGCCGAATACAACAAGTGTAGACTTTATCGTTTAATGCTTACTTACAATCCCTTAACTCTTCTTGAACTGCACTGTTGGTTAACTTCTCTGGGATATGTGGGACGCTAACGTCCCACCTCGACACCAGCCGGTGAAATCGCAGGGCGCCAAATTCAAAACAACAGAAATCTCATAATTAAAATTCCTCAAACATACAAGTATTATACAACGTTTTAAAGATAAACTTCTTGTTAATCCAGCCACAGTATCTGATTTCAAAAAGGCTTTACGGCAAAAGCAAACCATATGATTCTGTTTGGTCATTGCCTAGTCACAAAAAAACATACAGCCATTTTCCAGCCAAAGAGAGGAGTCACAAAAAGCAGAAATAGAGACCCTAACCTTTGATCTTCATCAGATGGCACTCATAGGACTTCATGTTTCACAATACATGTATGTTTTCTTCGATAAAGTTCATATTTATATCCAAAAATTTACATTGGCGCGTTATGTTCAGTAATGTTTTGCCTACAAAACATCCGGTGATTTTGCAGAGAGCCACATCAATTTACAGAAATGCTCAAACTTTGATGAAAAGATACAAGTGTTATGCATAGGATTATAGATAAACTTCTCCTTAATGCAACCGCTGTCAGATTTCAAAAAAGCTTTACGGAGAAAGCACACAATGCCATAATCTGAGAACAGCGCTCAGCCACCAAAACAAGCCATACAGATACCCGCCATGTTGCGGAGTCAGTAAAAGTCAGAAATAGTGTTATAAATATTCACTTACCTTTGATCTTCATGGGAATGCACTCCCAGGAATCCCAGTTCCACAATAAATGTTTGTTTTGTTCGATAAAGTTCATCTTTATGTCCAAATACCTCCTTTTTTGTTCGCGTGTTTAGTTCACTATTGCAAATGCACAATGCGCGGGCACTAAGTCCAGACAAAAAGTCAAAAAAAATTCCATTACAGTTGGTAGAAACATGTCAAACGATGTCTAGAATCAATCTTTAGGATGTTTTTATCATAAATCTACAATAATATTCCAACTGGACAATTCCTTTGTCTTTAGAAATGAAAGGGAACAGAGCTCGTGCGCGTGACTAAACTAGACCACTGGTTCAAACAGCTCTTATTCACTCCCCTTTTACAATAGAAGCCTGAAACAATGTTCTAAAGACTGTTGACATCTAGTGGAAGCCTTAGGAAGTACAAGCTGACCCCATTTACACTGTATATTGGATAGGCAATCACTTGAAAAACTACAAACCTCAGATTTCCCACTTCCTGGTAAGATTTTTCTCAGGTTTTTGGCTGCCATATCAGTTCTGTTATACTCACAGACATTATTGTAACAGTTTTGGAAACCTAGGAGTGTTTTCTATCCAAATCTAGTAATTATATGCATATTCTAGCTTCTGGGCCTGAGTAGTAGGCAGTTTACTCTGGGCACCTTATTCATCCAAGCTACTCAATACTGCCCCCTGTTCCCAAAGAAGTTAAGAAAATATTTACCAGGTAAACTATAATAAAAAGTAACATAATAACAATAACGAGGCTATATACATGAGGTACCGGTACCGAGTCAGTGTGCAAGGGTACAGGCTAGTTGAGGTATTTTGTACATGTAGGTAGGGGTGAAGTGACTATGCATAGATAATAAACAGTGAGTAGCAGCAGTGTACAAAAGGGAGGGGGGAATGTAAATTGTCCAGTAGCGATTTGATTAATTGTTCAGCAGTCTTATGGCTTGGAGGTAGAAGATGTTGAGGAGCCTTTTGGTCCTAGACTTGGCGCTCCTGTAACGCTTGCCGTGCGGTAGCAGAGAGAACAGTCTAACTTGGGTGACTGGTGTCTCTGACAACTGTGCTACTGGCAACACTTTAATTAGATCGGCTATGAAAAAGCCAACTGACACTTACTCTTGTGTTACTGACTTGTTGCACCCTCGACAACTACTATGATTATTATTATTTGACAATGCTGGTCATTTATGAACATTTGAACATCTAGGCCATGTGCTGTTATAATCTCCACCCGGCACAGCCAGAAGAGGACTGGCCACCCCTCATAGCCTGGTTCCTCTCTAGGTTTCTTCCTAGGTTTTGGCCTTTCTAGGGAGTTTTTCCTAGCCACCGTGATTCTAGACCTGCATTGCTTGCTGTTTGGGGTTTTAGGCTGCGTTTCTGTACAGCACTTTGTGATATCAGCTGATGTAAGAAGGGCTATATAAATACATTTGATTTGATTTGAATTACGCTTTTTTTGCCGACGTTTACTGACACCGGCCACATTCAACGGCTGTTGAGTGTTTGTAAATTCATCAGTTATTCTGCGCTCTGGTACACTCAGACGAGAGTGCTTTGAAATCGGAGTAGATAGCCAGTGCGAATTTATAAACGCACACGAATGTTGATTGAGAACGCACAACGACTGTACTACTTAGCTAAACTAAGAATGACAGGAATAATCAAGTTAATAAACGTTGGGTAGTTAGCCTATAGTTAATATGCTGTCAAGTTTGATGTATAACTACTAACTTTAGGTAGCTAGCTAACAAACAGGGACAGCGTAGCTAGCTAACATACCGGTCCATACTGCTGTAATGATATGATATGTGGTTCATAAGGACAGCGTAGCTAGCTAACATACCGGTCCATACTGCTGTAATGATATGATATGTGGTTCATAAGGACAGCGTAGCTAGCTAACATACCGGTCCATACTGCTGTAATGATATGCTATGTGGTTCATAAGGACAGCATAGCTAACATACCGGTCCATACTGCTGTAATGATATGCTATGTGGTTCATAAGGACAGCGTAGCTAGCTAACATACCGGTCCATACTGCTGTAATGATATGCTATGTGGTTCATAAGGACAGCATAGCTAACATACCGGTCCATACTGCTGTAATGATATGCTATGTGGTTCATAAGGACAGCGTAGCTAGCTAACATACCGGTCCATACTGCTGTAATGATATGCTATGTGGTTCATAAGGGCAGCATAGCTAACATACCGGTCCATACTGCTGTAATGATATGCTATGTGGTTCGTAAGGACAGCGTAGCTAGCATACCGGTCCATACTGCTGTAATGATATGCTGTGTGGTTAGTAAGGACAGCGTAGCTAGCTAACATACCGGTCCATACTGCTGTAATGATATGCTGTGTGGTTCATAAGGACAGCGTAGCTAGCTAACATACCGGTCCATACTGCTGTAATGATATGCTATGTGGTTCATAAAGACAGCGTAGCTAGCTAACATACCGGTCCATACTGCTGTAATGATATGTGGTTAGTAAGGACAGCGTAGCTAGCTAACATACCGGTCCATACTGCTGTAATGATATGCTATGTGGTTCATAAGGACATCGTAGCTAGCTAACATACCGGTCCATACTGCTTTAATGATATGCTGTGTGGTTCATAAGGACAGCGTAGCTAGCTAACATACCGGTCCATACTGCTGTAATGATAAGCTGTGTGGTTCATAAGGACAGCGTAGCTAGCTAACATACCGGTCCATACTGCTGTAATGATAAGCTGTGTGGTTCATAAGGACAGCGTAGCTAGCTAACATACTGGTCCATACTGCTGTAATGATATGCTGTGTGGTTCATAAGGACAGCGTAGCTAGCTAACATACCGGTCCATACTGCTGTAATGATATGTGGTTCATAAGGACAGCGTAGCTAGCTAACATACCGGTCCATACTGCTGTAATGATAAGCTGTGTGGTTCATAAGGACAGCGTAGCTAGCTAACATACCGGTCCATACTGCTGTAATGATATGCTGTGTGGTTAGTAAGGACGGCGTAGCTAGCTAACATACCGGTCCATACTGCTGTAATGATATGTGGTTATAAGGACAGCGTAGCTAGCTAACATACCGGTCCATACTGCTGTAATGATATGCTATGTGGTTCATAAGGACAGCGTAGCTAGCTAACATACCGGTCCATACTGCTGTAATGATATGATATGTGGTTCACAAGGACAGCGTAGCTAGCTAACATACCGGTCCATACTGCTGTAATGATATGATATGTGGTTCATAAGGACAGCGTAGCTAGCTAACATACCGGTCCATACTGCTGTAATGATATGCTATGTGGTTCATAAGGACAGCATAGCTAACATACCGGTCCATACTGCTGTAATGATATGCTATGTGGTTCATAAGGACAGCGTAGCTAGCTAACATACCGGTCCATACTGCTGTAATGATATGCTATGTGGTTCATAAGGACAGCATAGCTAACATACCGGTCCATACTGCTGTAATGATATGCTATGTGGTTCATAAGGACAGCGTAGCTAGCTAACATACCGGTCCATACTGCTGTAATGATATGCTATGTGGTTCATAAGGGCAGCATAGCTAACATACCGGTCCATACTGCTGTAATGATATGCTATGTGGTTCGTAAGGACAGCGTAGCTAGCATACCGGTCCATACTGCTGTAATGATATGCTGTGTGGTTAGTAAGGACAGCGTAGCTAGCTAACATACCGGTCCATACTGCTGTAATGATATGCTGTGTGGTTCATAAGGACAGCGTAGCTAGCTAACATACCGGTCCATACTGCTGTAATGATATGCTATGTGGTTCATAAAGACAGCGTAGCTAGCTAACATACCGGTCCATACTGCTGTAATGATATGTGGTTAGTAAGGACAGCGTAGCTAGCTAACATACCGGTCCATACTGCTGTAATGATATGCTATGTGGTTCATAAGGACATCGTAGCTAGCTAACATACCGGTCCATACTGCTTTAATGATATGCTGTGTGGTTCATAAGGACAGCGTAGCTAGCTAACATACCGGTCCATACTGCTGTAATGATAAGCTGTGTGGTTCATAAGGACAGCGTAGCTAGCTAACATACCGGTCCATACTGCTGTAATGATAAGCTGTGTGGTTCATAAGGACAGCGTAGCTAGCTAACATACTGGTCCATACTGCTGTAATGATATGCTGTGTGGTTCATAAGGACAGCGTAGCTAGCTAACATACCGGTCCATACTGCTGTAATGATATGTGGTTCATAAGGACAGCGTAGCTAGCTAACATACCGGTCCATACTGCTGTAATGATAAGCTGTGTGGTTCATAAGGACAGCGTAGCTAGCTAACATACCGGTCCATACTGCTGTAATGATATGCTGTGTGGTTAGTAAGGACGGCGTAGCTAGCTAACATACCGGTCCATACTGCTGTAATGATATGTGGTTATAAGGACAGCGTAGCTAGCTAACATACCGGTCCATACTGCTGTAATGATATGCTATGTGGTTCATAAGGACAGCGTAGCTAGCTAACATACCGGTCCATACTGCTGTAATGATATGATATGTGGTTCACAAGGACAGCGTAGCTAGCTAACATACCGGTCCATACTGCTGTAATGATATGTGGTTAGTAAGGACAGCGTAGCTAGCTAACATACCGGTCCATACTGCTGTAATGATATGCTGTGTGGTTCATAAGGACAGCGTAGCTAGCTAATATACCGGTCCATACTGCTTTAATGATATGCTGTGTGGTTCATAAGGACAGCGTAGCTAGCTAACATACCGGTCCATACTGCTGTAATGATATGCGGTTCATAAGGACAGCGTAGCTAACATACCGGTCCATACTGCTGTAATGATATGCTATGTGGTTCATAAGGATAGCGTAGCTAACATACCGGTCCATACTGCTGTAATGATATGCTATGTGGTTCATTAGGACAGCGTAGCTAACATACCGGTCCATACTGCTGTAATGATATGCTATGTGGTTCATAAGGATAGCGTAGCTAGCTAACATACCGGTCCATACTGCTGTAATGATATGCTATGTGGTTCATAAGGATAGCGTAGCTAGCTAACATACTGGTCCATACTGCTGTAATGATATGCTATGTGGTTCATAAGGACAGCGTAGCTAGCTAACATACCGGTCCATACTCCTGTAATGATATGCTATGTGGTTCATAAGGACAGCGTAGCTAGCTAACATACCGGTCCATACTGCTGTAATGATATGCTGTGTGGTTCATAAGGACAACGTAGCTAGCTAACATACCGGTCCATACTGCTGTAATGATATGTGGTTCATAAGGACAGCGTAGCTAACATACCAGTACATACTGCTGTAATGATATGCTGTGTGGTTAGTAAGGACAACGTAGCTAGCTAACATACCGGTCCATACTGCTGTAATGATATGTGGTTCATAAGGACAGCGTAGCTAGCAAACATACCGGTCCATACTGCTGTAATGATATGCTATGTGGTTCATAAGGACAGCGTAGCTAACATACCGGTCCATACTGCTGTAATGATATGCTATGTGGTTCATAAGGACAGCGTAGCTAGCTAACATACCGGTCCATACTGCTGTAATGATATGCTATGTGGTTCATAAGGACAGCGTAGCTAGCTAACATACCGGTACATACTGCTGTAATGATATGCGGTTCATAAGGACAGCGTAGCTAGCTAACATACCGGTCCATACTGCTGTAATGATATGTGGTTCATAAGGACAGCGTAGCTAGCTAACATACCGGTCCATACTGCTGTAATGATATGCTATGTGGTTCATAAGGGCAGCATAGCTAACATACCGGTCCATACTGCTGTAATGATATGCAATGTGGTTCATAAGGACAGCGTAGCTAACATACCGGTCCATACTGCTGTAATGATATGCTATGTGGTTCATAAGGACAGCGTAGCTAACATACCGGTCCATACTGCTGTAATGATATGCTATGTGGTTCGTAAGGACAGCGTAGCTAGCATACCGGTCAATACTGCTGTAATGATATGCTGTGTGGTTAGTAAGGACAGCGTAGCTAGCTAGCATACCGGTCCATACTGTTGTAATGATATGCTATGTGGTTCATAAGGACAGCGTAGCTAGCTAACATACCGGTCCATACTGCTGTAATGATATGCTGTGTGGTTCATAAGGACAGCGTAGCTAGCTAACATACCGGTCCATTCTGCTGTAATGATATGCTATGTGGTTCATAAGGACAGCGTAGCTAACATACCGGTACATACTGCTGTAATGATATGCTGTGTGGTTCATAAGGACAGCGTAGCTAGCTAACATACCGGTCCATACTGCTGTAATGATATGCGGTTCATAAGGACAGCGTAGCTAGCTAACATACCGGTCCATACTGCTGTAATGATATGTGGTTCATAAGGACAGCGTAGCTAGCTAACATACCGGTCCATACTGCTGTAATGATATGCTATGTGGTTCATAAGGGCAGCATAGCTAACATACCGGTCCATACTGCTGTAATGATATGCTATGTGGTTCATAAGGACAGCGTAGCTAGCTAACATACCGGTCCATACTGCTGTAATGATATGCGGTTCATAAGGACAGCGTAGCTAGCTAACATTCCGGTCCATACTGCTGTAATGATATGCTATGTGGTTCATAAGGACAGCGTAGCTAGCTAACATTCCGGTCCATACTGCTGTAATGATATGCTATGTGGTTCATAAGGACAGCGTAGCTAGCTAACATACCGGTCCATACTGCTTTAATGATATGCTGTGTGGTTCATAAGGACAGCGTAGCTAGCTAACATACCAGTCCATACTGCTGTAATGATAAGCTGTGTGGTTCATAAGGACAGCGTAGCTAGCTAACATACCGGTCCATACTGCTGTAATGATAAGCTGTGTGGTTCATAAGGACAGCGTAGCTAGCTAACATACTGGTCCATACTGCTGTAATGATATGCTGTGTGGTTCATAAGGACAGCGTAGCTAGCTAACATACCGGTCCATACTGCTGTAATGATATGTGGTTCATAAGGACAGCGTAGCTAGCTAACATACCGGTCCATACTGCTGTAATGATAAGCTGTGTGGTTCATAAGGACAGCGTAGCTAGCTAACATACCGGTCCATACTGCTGTAATGATATGCTGTGTGGTTAGTAAGGACGGCGTAGCTAGCTAACATACCGGTCCATACTGCTGTAATGATATGTGGTTATAAGGACAGCGTAGCTAGCTAACATACCGGTCCATACTGCTGTAATGATATGCTATGTGGTTCATAAGGACAGCGTAGCTAGCTAACATACCGGTCCATACTGCTGTAATGATATGATATGTGGTTCACAAGGACAGCGTAGCTAGCTAACATACCGGTCCATACTGCTCTAATGATATGCTATGTGGTTCATAAGGACAGCGTAGCTAGCTAACATACCGGTCCATACTGCTGTAATGATATGTGGTTAGTAAGGACAGCGTAGCTAGCTAACATACCGGTCCATACTGCTGTAATGATATGCTATGTGGTTCATAAGGACATCGTAGCTAGCTAACATACCGGTCCATACTGCTTTAATGATATGCTGTGTGGTTCATAAGGACAGCGTAGCAAGCTAATATACCGGTCCATACTGCTTTAATGATATGCTGTGTGGTTCATAAGGACAGCGTAGCTAGCTAACATACCGGTCCATACTGCTGTAATGATATGCTGTGTGGTTCATAAGGACAGCATAGCTAGCTAACATACCGGTCCATACTGCTGTAATGATATGTGGTTCATAAGGACAGAGTAGCTACCTAACATACCGGTCCATACTGCTGTAATGATAAGCTGTGTGGTTCATAAGGACAGCGTAGCTAGCTAACATACCGGTCCATACTGCTGTAATGATATGCTGTGTGGTTAGTAAGGACGGCGTAGCTAGCTAACATACCGGTCCATACTGCTGTAATGATATGATATGTGGTTCATAAGGACAATGTAGCTAGCTAACATTCCGGTCCATACTGCTGTAATGATATGATATGTGGTTCATAAGGACAGCGTAGCTAGCTAACATACCGGTCCATACTGCTGTAATGATATGTGGTTCATAAGGACAGCGTAGCTAGCTAACATACCGGTCCATACTGCTGTAATGATATGTGGTTCATAAGGACAGCGTAGCTAGCTAACATACCGGTCCATACTGCTGTAATGATATGCTGTGTGGTTCATAAGGACAGCGTAGCTAGCTAACATACCGGTCCATACTGCTGTAATGATATGCTGTGTGGTTCATAAGGACAGCGTAGCTAGCTAACATACAGGTCCATACTGCTGTAATGATATGCTGTGTGGTTCATAAGGACAGCGTAGCTAACATACCGGTCCATACTGCTGTAATGATATGCTGTGTGGTTCATAAGGACAGCGTAGCTAGGAAACATACCGGTCCATACTGCTGTAATGATATGCTGTGTGGTTCATAAGGACAGCGTAGCTAGCTAACATACCGGTCCATACTGCTGTAATGATATGCTATGTGGTTCATAAGGGCAGCGTAGCTAACATACCGGTCCATACTGCTGTAATGATATGCTATGTGCTTCGTAAGGACAGCGTAGCTAGCTTGCATACCGGTCCATACTGCTGTAATGATATGTGGTTCATAAGGACAGCGTAGCTAGCTAACATACCGGTCCATACTGCTGTAATGATATGCTATGTGGTTCATAAGGACAGCGTAGCTAGCTAACATACCGGTCCATACTGCTGTAATGATATGCTGTGTGGTTCATAAGGACAGCGTAGCTAGCTAACATACCGGTCCATACTGCTGTAATGATATGTGGTTCATAAGGACAGCGTAGCTAGCTAACATACCGGTCCATACTGCTGTAATGATATGATATGTTGTTCATAAGGACAGCGTAGCTAGCTAACATACCGGTCCATACTGCTGTAATGATATGTGGTTCATAAGGACAGCGTAGCTAGCTAACATACCGGTCCATACTGCTGTAATGATATTATATGTGGTTCATAAGGACAGCGTAGCTAACATACCGGTCCATACAGCTGTAATGCTGTGTGGTTCATAAGGACAGCGTAGCTAGCTAACATACCGGTCCATACTGCTGTAATGATATGCTGTGTGGTTCATAAGGACAGCGTAGCTAGCTAACATACCGGTCCATACTGCTGTAATGATATGTGGTTCATAAGGACAGCGTAGCTAGCTAACATACCGGTCCATACTGCTGTAATGATATGATATGTTGTTCATAAGGACAGCGTAGCTAGCTAACATACCGGTCCATACTGCTGTAATGATATGTGGTTCATAAGGACAGCGTAGCTAGCTAACATACCGGTCCATACTGCTGTAATGATATTATATGTGGTTCATAAGGACAGCGTAGCTAACATACCGGTCCATACAGCTGTAATGCTGTGTGGTTCATAAGGACAGCGTAGCTAGCTAACATACCGGTCCATACTGCTGTAATGCTGTGTGGTTCATAAGGACAGCGTAGCTAACATACCAGTCCATACTGCTGTAATGCTGTGTGGTTCATAAGGACAGCGTAGCTAACATACCGGTCCATACTGCTGTAATGCTGTGTGGTTAGTAAGGACAACGTAGCTAGCTAACATACCGGTCCATACTGCTGTAATGATATGCTGTGTGGTTCATAAGGACAGCGTAGCTAGCTAACATACCGGTCCATACTGCTGTAATGATATGCTGTGTGGTTCATAAGGACAGCGTAGCTAGCTAACATACCGGTCCATACTGCTGAAATGATATGCTGTGTGGTTCATAAGGACAGCGTAGCTAGCTAACATTCCGGTCCATACTGCTGTAATGATATGCTGTGTGGTTCATAAGGACAGCGTAGCTAGCTAACATACCGGTCCATACTGCTGTAATGATATGCTGTGTGGTTCATAAGGACAGCGTAGCTAGCTAACATACCGGTCCATACTGCTGTAATGATATGCTGTGTGGTTCATAAGGACAGCGTAGCTAGCTAACATACCGGTCCATACTGCTTTAATGATATGCTATGTGGTTCATAAGGACAGCGTAGCTAGCTAACACACCGGTCCATACTGCTGTAATGATATGCTGTGTGGTTCATAAGGGCAGCGTAGCTAACATACCGGTCCATACTGCTGTAATGATATGCTATGTGCTTCGTAAGGACAGCGTAGCTAGCTAACATACCGGTCCATACTGCTGTAATGATATGTGGTTCATAAGGACAGCGTAGCTAGCTAGCATACCGGTCCATACTGCTGTAATGATATGATATGTGGTTCTTAAGGACAGCGTAGCTAGCTAACATACCGGTCCATACTGCTATAATGATATGTGGTTCATAAGGACAGCGTAGCTAGCTAACATACCGGTCCATACTGCTGTAATGATATGCTATGTGGTTCATAAGGACAGCGTAGCTAACATACCGGTCCATACAGCTGTAATGCTGTGTGGTTCATAAGGACAGCGTAGCTAGCTAACATACCGGTCCATACTGCTGTAATGCTGTGTGGTTCATAAGGACAGCATAGCTAACATACAAGTCCATACTGCTGTAATGCTGTGTGGTTCATAAGGACAGCGTAGCTAACATACCGGTCCATACTGCTGTAATGCTGTGTGGTTAGTAAGGACAACGTAGCTAGCTAACATACCGGTCCATACTGCTGTAATGATATGATATGTGGTTCATAAGGACAGCGTAGCTAGCTAACATACCGGTCCATACTGCTGTAATGATATGCTGTGTGGTTCATAAGGACAGCGTAGCTAGCTAACATACCGGTCCATACTGCTGTAGTGATATGTGGTTCATTAGGACAGCGTAGCTAGCTAACATACCGGTCCATACTGCTGTAATGATATGATATGTGGTTCATAAGGACAGCGTAGCTAGCTAACATACCAGTCCATACTGCTGTAATGATATGTGGTTCATGAGGACAGCGTAGCTAGCTAACATACTGGTCCATACTGCTGTAATGATATGCTGTGTGGTTCATGAGGACAGCGTAGCTAGCTAACATACCGGTTCATACTGCTGTAATGATATGTGGTTCATGAGGACAGCGCAGCTCAGAAATTCTTAGCCAACGTAATATGTAAGGGAGCTATTTAAAAATGCATTATTTCATTGCTCAACATTTTCTTAACATTTGTCATAATTAGTTAAAGCGATGAATTTGTATCCGCTTTCGTCGGACTTCGGTTGCATATTTTCTTCAAATTTGAAAACGTGACGTCACGCCCATTTTCTGAATATGCAATGTGCGCAACATCCGTGAACTTTTGGAGTGCTAACTATATCCATACTATGACCAATAAGCATACTACATACTCAATTTACATCACAAATAGTACGGTTAGTGCAGTTGGTATGAGTATTCGAACACAGCTCTGGTCTCAGCTGATGGGGTGTTGGTGGTGGAGACTCCTGGTCTCAGCTGATGGGGTGTTGGTGGTGGAGACTCCTGGTCTCAGCTGATGGGGTGTTAGTGGTGGAGACTCCTGGTCTCAGCTGATGGGGTGTTTAGTGGTGGAGACTCCTGGTCTCAGCTGATGGGGTGTTAGTGGTGGAGACTCCTGGTCTCAGCTGATGGGGTGTTGGTGGTGGAGACTCCTGGTCTCAGCTGATGGGGTGTTGGTGGTGGAGACTCCTGGTCTCAGCTGATGGGGTGTTGGTGGTGGAGACTCCTGGTCTCAGCTGATGGGGTGTTGGTGGTGGAGACTCCTGGTCTCAGCTGATGGGGTGTTGGTGGTGGAGACTCCTGGTCTCAGCTGATGGGGTGTTGGTGGTGGAGACTCCTGGTCTCAGCTGATGGGGTGTTGGTGGTGGAGACTCCTGGTCTCAGCTGATGGAGTCTGATTAATTCCTGACCCTTTTATTCTCTCTCGCTGTCTTTCTGTCTCTCTCTAAAATAATATGTATTATTGGCTGTGTACAGGGTTGTAACAATGTGCAAATACAGTATGTGTCTCTAATATGGTCATACATTTGGCAGGAGGTTAGGAAGTTCAGCTCGGTTTTCACCTTATTTTGTGTGCACATAGGCAGACCTGGCGCTCAAGAGAAGACAGGCTATGGCAGCCTCTCAATAGCAGGGCTATGCTCAGTGAGTCTGTACATAGTCAATGCATTCCTTCATTTTGGGTCAGTTACAGTGGTCAGGTATTCTGCCACTGTGTACTCTAGTTTAGGGCCAAATAGCATTCTAGTTTGCTGTTTTTTTTGTGTCAAGTAATTATCTTTTTGTTTTCTCATGATTTGGTTGGGTCTAATTGTGTCGCTATCCTGGGTCTGTTTGTGTTTGTGATCAGAGCCCCAGGACCAGCTGGCTGAGGGGACTCTTCTCCAGGTTCATCTCTCTGTAGGGTCTGTTTGTGTTTGTGATCAGAGCCCCAGGACCAGCTGGCTGAGGGGACTCTTCTCCAGGTTCATCTCTCTGTAGGGTCTGTTTGTGTTTGTGATCAGAGCCCCAGGACCAGCTGGCTGAGGGGACTCTTCTCCAGGTTCATCTCTCTGTAGGGTCTGTTTGTGTTTGTGATCAGAGCCCCAGGATCAGCTTGCTTAGGGGACTCTTCTCCAGGTTCATCTCTCTGTAGGTAATGACTCTGTGGGGTGTGTTTGTGTTTGTGAACAGAGCCCCAGGACCAGCTTGCTCAGGGGACTCTTCTCCAGGTTCATCTCTCTGTAGGTGAGGACTTTGTGGGGTCTGTTTGTGTTTGTGAACAGAGCCCCAGGACCAGCTTGCTTAGGGGACTCTTCTCCAGGTTCATCTCTCTGTAGGTAATGACTCTGTGGGGTGTGTTTGTGAACAGAGCCCCAGGACCAGCTGGCTGAGGGGACTCTTCTCCAGGTTCATCTGTCTGTAGGTAATGACTCTGTGGGGTGTGTTTGTGTTTGTGAACAGAGCCCCAGGGCCAGCTTGCTTAGGGGACTCTTCTCCAGGTTCATCTCTCTGTAGGTGATGACTCTGTGGGGTCTGTTTGTGTTTGTGAACAGAGCCCCAGGACCAGCTTGCTTAGGGGACTCTTCTCCAGGTTCATCTCTCTGTAGGTGATGACTCTGTGGGGTGTGTTTGTGAACAGAGCCCCAGGACCAGCTTGCTGAGGGGACTCTTCTCCAGGTTCATCTGTCTGTAGGTGAAGGCTTTGTTATGGAAGGTTTGACAATCGCTTATTTTTATGAGGTTGTATAATTTAATTGCTCTTTTCTGGAATCCTCCATATTCTGCTCTGCGTGTGTTATTTGGTGTTTTAGCTTGTACACGGACGATGTTTTTGCATAATTCTGCATGCAGAATCTCAATTTAATGTTTATCTCATTTTGTGAATTCTTGGTTGGTGAGTGGACCCCAGACCTCACAATGATAAAAGGCAATGGGTTCTATAACGGACTCAAGTATTTTTTTTAGCCAGATCCTAATTGGGATGTCAAATGTTATATTCCTTTTGATGGCGTAGAAGGTCCTTCTTGCCTTGTGTCTCAAATCGTTCACAGCTTTGTGGAAGTTACCAGTGGTGCTGATGTTTAGGCCGAGATCAGTATAGTTTTTTTGTGTGCTCAAGGGCAACAGTGTCTCGATGGAATTTGTATGTTTGGTCTTACTGGGAATTACTGTCAGGGCCCAGGTCTGACAGAATCCGTGCAGTAGATCTAGGTGCTGCTGTAGGCCCTTCATGGTTGGGGACCGAAGCACCAGATCATCTGCAAACAGTAAACATTTGACTTCAGATTCTAGTAGGGTGAGGCCTGGTGCTGCAGACTGTTCTAGTGCCCTCGCCAATTCATTGATATAAATATTGAAGGGGCAACTCTATCTCACCCCGCGGCCCTGAAGAAAGAAATCATTGTTTATTTTGCTCATTTTAACCTCCTGTTTGTGTACATGGATTTTATAATGTTGTACGTCCCCCTCTTACTGTTTGTCAGTAAGGGTGTGCAGGGTGTATACGTGGTCTGTCATACGGTATTTTGTTAAGAAGCCAATTTGACATTTGCTCAGGACATTGTTTTCACTGAGGAAATGTTTGCTATTGAAGCATATTCCATGGTAATTATTGGGGGGAGGTCCCGCCATTCTGGGTGAGGGTCTCGCTGGTCTGGGCGGGATGTCCGTTGAGCTGTTGCTCCTGTGTGAGATGTTGGAGCTGCGGTTGAGAGCGATGTCCTTTAGGGTCCTGGTGAAGGTGGGCACTGTTGTCTTGTATAGGTGGACCTGGTCGCAAAGGCTGTTTAAGTCCAGGGTGGAGTGGTGGGCCCGGTAAAAATTTGGTTTTGAGAGACAGTCACGGGAAATACTTGCATGGTAGCAGGGTGGAAGTATTTTTGTGGTAGCAGGGTGGAGATAACCACTTGTGTGTTGGGGAAAGTAGAAGAAGCTTTTTCAATAATACCCTTTCCTGCTGTGTTCTCAGGTTGTTCTTGCCTGTGTGTATTATTATGTGGCTGGGTGTCCCTAGTTGGTCCTCAAACAAAAGGACACCAGAGTTTAGAGCCTGTGTGTTCAAGAAAAATGTTATTGTATTCATTTCCCATTGGAGTCCATAAGGAGTACAATCTGTAGCTTGTAGGTGTGGTGGGGTTGTCAGGAGGGCTATCAGGTGGGCTGATTGGGGGGGTGCTAGGAAGGTCTGGGCTTGGGGTTTTATCTGTTCTGCTGTGGTGTTGAGACTTTGGTCAGGATCTGAGGTGGACTGTTCTGCTGGCTTCTCTGTGGGGGTTGCCAGCTCTTTAATGTGTTGTTCTGTCACACATCTTTCTCACCTTCTTCTCCTTTGGTGTTCTCACCTGCTGTTCCAGCTCTGCCTTACCTCCAGCTGGGTGAATTGATCCTTCATTTCAGTGAGGGAGTAGTGCTCTGTGCTGGGAGGTTGTCTTTCCGCTTGGGGTTGCTCATCTGTGGTGGTGTTTTAAGGAAGAGGTCTGACTTGTTTGGGGCGGGAGAGTCCTTCTCAAGAGAGAGCTTTTCCTGCTGAGCTCCCTCTTTGATTCAGTGGAAGTCCAGCTGAAACTCTTTGGGGTTGGCTTGTACCAGTACTGTTCCAGACTTGTACAGGTTGACATTGGCTGACTCAGTCCTCATTGGCTAGTATCCTGAGTTTTCTACCCCTCTCTCGCTCTCATCCCCCCCTCTCTCGCTCTCATCTCCCCCTCTCTTGCTCTCATCCCCCCTCTCTCGCTCTCATCCCCCCCTCTCTCGCTCTCACCCCCCCCTCTCTCGCTCTCACCCCCCCCTCTCTCGCTCTCATCCCCCCCTCTCTCGCTCTCATCCCCCCCCTCTCTCGCTCTCATCCCCCCCCTCTCTCGCTCTCATCCCCCCCTCTCTCGCTCTCATCCCCCCCTCTCTCGCTCTCATCCCCCCCTCTCTCGCTCTCATCCCCCCCCTCTCTCTCGCTCTCACCCCCCCTCTCTCGCTCGCTCTCTCGCTCTCACCCCCCCTCTCTCGCTCTCACCCCCCCTCTCGCTCTCACCCCCCCTCTCTCGCTCTCATCCCCCCATCGCTCTCTCTGTGTCTGAGGTGTGTTCTGCAGGGCCTCACATGGCAGCACAGGGCTAGCTTGTACTCAGCAATTTCCATTGTACATTTCACTCATCTGTCTATGGTCGTAGGAAATCCAGCCTATTAGGCCTATGCTCTGATTTTAGAATGTATACCCTTGAGTACCCCTAGGGGTTTTCAGGCTTTATTATAGTAGGCTATGGATTTTATTCACAGTAAGATAATCAGATGATATGATAATAGTTAGTTTAATGTGAGTTTGAAATATTAACCCTGAGGCCTTCTTGTGTAGGACGCCAATAATCATTACCATAATTGCATCTGCTGAAATCACAACCCACTGCAGTTATGACATGCTGATTATGCTAATTGTAAACATGTTAATAACCATCTCTCTCCTCCCTGTGTTCCTCAGATCATGTCCATGCTAGCTAGCACCATGTTAATAACGCTGTCTCCTCTGCCTGTGTTTCTCAGATCAGCTCCATGCTAGCTAGAGCCATGAGCGGTCTACTGAAGAGGAAGTTTGAGGAGGTCTATGATGAGGACCAGTGCTACTCCTCGTCCTCCTCCCTGTCCTCCTCAGCCTACTCCGGATGGGACTCGGAGGGGGAGAGCTGCTACTCAGACACCCTTGACTCAACACCCAGCAACCCTGGCTCTCCAGCCACACATTACAACAGTGAGTATCTAATCTACTTCCTCAGGCTTCACTATGCCTTCACTAACCTTCACTATGCCTTCACTAACCTTCACTATGCCTTCACTAACCTTCACTATGCCTTCACTAACTTTCACTATGCCTTCACTAACCTTCACTATGCCTTCACTAACCTTCACTATGCCTTCACTAACCTTCACTATACCATCACTAACCTTCACTATGCCGTCACTAAACTTCACTAACCTTCACTATGCCTTCACTATGCCTTCACTAACCTTCACTATGCCTTCGCTAACCTTCACTATGCCTTCACTAACCTTCACTATGCCTTCACTATGCCTTCACTAATCTCCACTAACCTCAGGAGGCTGAGAAGATTTGGCATGGGCCCTCATATCCACAAAATGTTCTACAGCTGTAACATGAAGAGCGTCTTAACTGGCAGCATTACTGCTTGGTATGCCAAATGCACCACCCTTGACCGCAAAGCACTGCAGATGGTGGTGCGGACGGCCCAGTGCATCCCTGAGGCCGATCTCCCTGCCATCCAGGACCTCTATACCAGGCGGTGTCGGGAAAGGCTGAACAATGGGCAATCTCCAGCCACCCAAGCCATAGAATGTCCGGCTAATGGCTCTCGGACCAGCAGGCTCCTAAACAGCTTCTGCCATAAGACTGCTAAATAGTTCATTAAATGGTTACCCGGGTTATCTGCCCTAACCCTAACCCCCCCCTCCATCTCAAATCAAAGCTAACTTTATTTGTCACATGCGCCGAATACATGTCTAGACCTTACTGTGAAATGCTTACTTACAAGCCCTTAACCAACAGTGCAGTTCAATAGTTAAGAAAATATTTACCAAATAAACAACGGTAAAAAGTAACAGAATAAAATAACAATAACGAGGCTATATACAGGGGGTACCGGTACCAAGTCTATGTGCGGGGGTACAGGTTACTCAAGGTAATTTGTACATCAAATCAAATGTTATTTGTCACGTGTGCTGAATACAACAGGAGTAGGTAGACCTTACAGTGAAATGCTTACTTACAGGCTCTAACCAATAGTGCAAAAAAGGTATTAGGTGAACAATAGGTAGGTAAAGAAATAAAACAACAGTAAAAAGACAGGCTGTATACAGTAGAGAGGCTATATACAGTAGCGAGGCTATAAAAGTAGCGAGGCTACATGCAGACACCGGTTAGTCAGGCTGATTGAGGTAGTATGTACATGTAGATATGGTTAAAGTGACTATGCATATATGATGAACAGAGAGTAGCAGTAGCGTAAAGAGGGGTTGGCGGGTGGTGGGTGGGACACAATGCGGTTAGCCAATGTGCGGGAGCACTGGTTGGTCGGCCCAATTGAGGTAGTATGTACATGAATGTATAGTTAAAGTGACTATGCATATATGATAAACAGAGAGTAGCAGCAGCATAAAAAGAGGGGTTGGGGGGCACACAATGCAAATAGTCCGGGTAGCCATTTGATTACCTGTTCAGGAGTCTTATGGCTTGCGGGTAAAAAGTGTAGTAGAGAGAACAGTCTATGACTGGGGTGGCTGGGGTCTTTGACAATTTTTAGGGCCTTCCTCTGACACCGCCTGGTGTAGAGGTCCTGGATGGCAGGCAGCTTAGCCCCAGTGATGTACTGGGCCGTACGCACTACCCTCTGTAGTGCCTTGCGGTCAGAGGCTGAGCAATTGCCGTACCAGGCAGTGATGCAACCAGTCAGGATGCTCTCGATGTTGCAGCTGTAGAACCTTTTGAGGATCTCAGGACCCATGCCAAAATCTTTTTAGTTTCCTGAGGGGGAATAGGCTTTGTCGTGCCCTCTTCACGACTGTCTTGGTGTGTTTGGACAATTCGAGTTTGTTGATGATGTGGACACCAAGGAACTTGAAGTTCTCAGCCTGCTCCACTACAGCCCCGTCGATGAGAATGGGGGCATGCTCGGTCCTCCTTTTCCTGTAGTCCACAATAATCTCCTTAGTCTTGGTTACGCTTAGGGATAGGTTGTTATTCTGGCACCACCTGGCCAGGTCTCTGACCTCCTCCCTATAGGCTGTCTCGTCTTTGATCAGGCCACTGTTGTGTCGTCTGCAAACTTAATGATGGTGTTGGAGTCGTGCCTGGCCATGCAGTCGTGGGTGAACAGGGAGTACAGGAGGGGACTGAGCACGCACCCCTGGGGAGCTCCAGTGTTGAGGATCAGCGTGGCAGATGTTGCTACCTACCCTCACCACCTGGGGGCGGCCCGTCAGGAAGTCCAGAATCCAGTTGCAGAGGGAGGTGTTTAGTCCCAGGATCCTTAGCTTAGTGATGAGCTTTGAGGGTATTATGGTGTTGAACGCTGAGTTGTAGTCATTGAATAGCATTCTCACATAAGTGTTCCTTTTGTCCAGGTGGGAAAGGGCAGTGTGGAGTGCAATAGTGATTGCATCATCTGTGGATCTGTTTGGGCAGTATTCAAGTTGGAGTGGGTCTAGAGTTTCTGGGATAATGGTGTTGATGTGAGCCATTACCAACCTTTCAAAGCACTTCATGCTACGGACATGAGTGTTACGGGTCTGTAGTCATTTAGGCAGGTTGCATTTGTGTTCTTGGGCACAGGGACTATGGTGGTCTGCTTTAAACAACATGTTGGTATTTCAGACTTAATCAGGAATATGTTGAAAATATCAGTGAAGACACCTGCCAGTTGGTCAGGAGCACATGTCCTGGTAATCTGTCTGGCCCCGCAGCTTTGTGTATGTTGACCTGTTTAAAGGTCTTACTAACGTCGGCTACGGAGAGCGTGATCACACAGATGTCCGGAACAGCTGATGCTCTCATGCATGCCTCAGTGTTGCTTGCCTCGAAGCGAGCATAGAAGTGATTTAGCTCGTCTGGTAGGCTCGTGTCACTGGGCAGCTCGCGTCTGTGCTTCCCTTTGTAGTCTGTAATAGTTTGCAAGCCCTGCCACATAAGACAAGCGTCGGAGCCGGTGTCGTATGATTCAATCTTCGTCCTGTTTTGACGCTTTGCCTGTTTGATGGTTCGTCGCAGGGCATAGCAGGATATCTTGTAAGCTTCTGGGTTAAAGTCCCGCACCTTGAAAGCGGCAGCTCTACCCTTTAGCTTAGTTCGAATGTTGCCTGTAATCCAGGGCTTCTGGTTGGGGTATGTACGTACAGTCACTGTGGAGACAACGTCCTCGATGCACTTATTGATGAAGCCAGTGACTGATGTGGTGTACTCTTCAATGCCATCGGAAGAATCCCAGAACATATTCCAGTCTGTGCTGCAAAACAGTCCTGTAGTTTAGCATCTGCTTCATCTGACCACTTTTTTATAGACCGAGTCACTGGTGCTTCCTGCTTCAATTTTTGCTTGTAAGCAGGAATCAGGAGGATAGCGTTGTGGTCGGATTTACCAAATGGAGGGCGAGGGAGAGCTTTGTACGCATCTCTGTGTGTGGAGTAAAGGTGGAGTAACATGTTGATAGAGATTTGGTAGAACTGATTTAAGTTTCCCTGCATTAAAGTCTCCGGCCACTAGGAGCACCGCCTCTGGGTGAGTGGTTTCCTGTTTGTTTATTTCCTTATACAGCTGGCTGAGTGTGGTCTTAGTGCCAGCATCTGTCTGTGGTGGTAAATAAATAGCCATGAAAAGTATAGCTGAAAACTCTCTAGGCAAGTAGTGTGGCCTGCAATTTATCACAATATACTCTACTTCAGGCGAGCAAAATCTAGAGACTTCCTTAGATTTCGTGTACCAGCTTTTGTGTACAAATATGCACAGACCGCCCCCCCTCATCTTACCGGAGTGTGCTGTTCTATCCTGCCGGTGCAGCGTATATCCCGCTAGCTGAATATCCATGTCGTCATTCAGCCACGATTCCGTGAAACATAGGATATTACAGTTATTGATGTCCCGTTGTTACAATATTCGTGATCGTACCTCATCTAGTTTATTGTCCAATGATTGCACGTTGGCGAGTAGTATTGACGGTAACGGTAGCTTTCCCACTAGTCTTCTCCGGGACCTGACCAAGCATCCGGCTCTTTGTCCTCTGTACCTGCGTCGCTTCCTCTTGCAAATAACGGGGATGTCGGCCCTGCCGGAGAATGTCTTGTGCGTCTTGTTTGTTGAAGAAAAAATCTTTGTCTAAAAAATATCTTTGTCTAATCCGAGCTGATCGCTGTCCTGATATCCAGAAGCTCTTTTCTGCCATAAGAGACGGTTGCAGAAACATTATGTACAAAATAAGTTGCAAATAACGCAGGAAAAAAACACAATGGCACAATTGGTGGGGCGCTGTAACACTGCTGCCATTTCTTCCGGCGCCATTATTAATGAAGGTGGGGGTGAAGTGAGTATGCCTAGATAATAAACAGAGAGTAGCAGCAGTGTAATAACAAAGGGGGGGTCAATGTAAATAGTCTGGTGGTCATTTGATTAATTGTTTAGCAGTCTTATGGCTTGGGGGTAGAAGCTGTTAAGGAGCCTTTTGGACCCAGACTTGGCGCTCCGGTACTGCTTGCCGTGCGGTAGCAGAGAACAGTCTGAGTGAGGTGGCTGGAGTCTCTGAAATGTTTTGGCCTTTCCTCTGACACCGCCTATTATCTTGCACTGACTCTGACTCACAAGACTACACACACACACACACACACACACACACACACACACACTATATATATACACACACACACTCCCATACACTATATACACACATACACACACTCCCATACAAAATAAACCTTATTATTATCTATCCTGATGCCTAGTCACTTTACCCTGCCTTCATGTTCATATCTACCTCAAATACCTTATTATTATTTATCCTGATGCCTAGTCACTTTACCCTGCCTTCATGTACATATCTACCTCAAATACCTTATTATTATCTATCCTGATGCCTAGTCACTTTACCCTGCCTTCATGTACATATCTACCTCAAATACCTTATTATTATCTATCCTGATGCCTAGTCACTTTACCCTGCCTTCATGTACATATCTACCTCAAATACCTTATATTATCTATCCTGATGCCTCGTCACTTTACCCTGCCTTCATGTACATATCTACCTCAAATACCTTATTATTATCTATCCTGATGCCTAGTCACTTTACCCTGCCTTCATGTACATATCTACCTCAAATACCTTATTATTATCTATCCTAATGCCTAGTCACTTTACCCTTCATGTACATATCTATAGGGTTGCACATTTTGTATGCAAATTAATATGAATACCATTTAAATGTAGATGTTTTTTGCATTTGATATATTTACCATTAAATATGGAGACATAAACATAATTGCAAATTATTTAAATCCTTCCAATGGAAATAAAAATATATATATTTAGTTACGAATTGAACTGTAATTAAATCAGTAGACTCTTCACATGGGATGATTTCACATGGGATGATTTCACATGGGATATGGGATGATTTCACATGGGATATGGGATGATTTCACATGGGATGATTTCACATGGGATGATTTCACTGAACAACAAAAGAAAGGGAACATTGAATGATCTGATGAATACATCTCCCAAAAATGTTTAACATACACAACCGGTCAACAGTTTCAGAACACCTACTCATTCAAGGGGTTTTCTTTATTTTTTACTATTTTCTACATTGTAGAATAATAGTGTAGACATCAAAACTATGAAATGACACATGGAATTATGTAGTAACCAAGAAAGTGTTAAACAAATCAAAATATATTTCAAATAGCCACCCTTTGCCTTGATGACACCTTTGCACACTCTTGGCATTCTCTCAACCAGCTTCATGAGGTAGTCACCTGGAAAATAAATAAATAAATATATATATATATATTTATTATTATTATTATTATTATTATTATTATTATTTAATTTTTTTGTACGGTCTCTTATGACCGAAAATAACTTCTAGACATCAAGACTGCGATTACTCACCACGGACTAGCAGAATTATTTTTCTTCTTTTATGACTCTGACGAGCCCGAGGCGTAGGATATACGGCTCCCTCGGGAACAGGCCCCGACCCCTGTGATCTGCATGAAGAGGAGGCAGGGAAAGGGAGGCCAGAAGGCAGGCTGCCTTCCGAGGAGTAGGAGGCAATCTAATAAAACCCCACTCCCCTCAATTCTGCTCGAAAACATGCATCTTTGGACAATAAAATGGATGAGTTACTGGGAAGATTAAACTACCAACGGGACATTCAAAACTAACATGACAATATCATCATACAGCTGGCTGGTTATACGATGTACCGGCAGGATAGAACAGCGGCATCTGGTAAGACAAGGGGCGGCGGGCTATGTATTTTTGTAAACAACAGCTGGTGCACGATATCTAAGGAAGTCTCAAGCTATTGCTCACCTGAGGTAGAGTTTCTTATGATAAGCTGCAAACCACACTACCTACCGAGAGAGTTTATCGATATTCTTTGTAGCTGTTTTCATACCAGCTCAGTCAGAGGCTGGCACTAAGATAGCATTGAATGAGCTGTATTCCACCATAAGCAAGAAAGAAAACGCTCACCTAGAGGCGACGCTCCTAGTGGCCGGGGACTTTAATGCAGGGAAACTTAAATCAGTTTTACCAAATTCCTATCAGCATGTTAAATGTGCAACCAGAGGGAAAATAACTCTGGACCACCTATACTCCACACACAGTGACGCATACAAAGCTCTCCCTCGCCCTCCATTTGGCATATCTGACCATAATTACATCCTCCTGATTCCTGATTACAATCGGAAATTAAAGCAGGAAGCACCAGTGACTAGATCAATAAAAAAAGTGGTCAGATGAAGCAGATGCTAAGCTACAGGACTGTTTTGCTAGCACAGACTGGAATATGTTCCGGGATTCCTCCAATGGCATTGAGGAGTACACCACATCTGTCATTGGCTTCAACAATGACTGTGACTGTATGTACATACCCCAACCAGAAGCCATGGATTACAGGCAGCATCCGCACTGAGCTAAAGGCTAGAGCTGCCGCTTTCAAGGAGCGGGACTCTAACCCAGAACCTTATAAGAAATCCCGCTATGCCCTCTGATGAACCATCAAACAGGCAAAGCATCAATACAGGACTAAGATCGAGTCGTACTACACCGGCTCTGACTCTCGTCGGATGTGGCAGGGCCTGCAAACCATTACAGACTACAAAGGGAAGTACAGCCAAGAGCTGCACTGTGACACGAGCCTACCGGATGAGCTGAACCTTTCTATGCTCGCTTCGAGGCAAATAACACTGAAACATGCATGAGAGCACCAGCTGTACCGGAAGACTGTGCGATCACGCTCTCCTCAGCCGACGTAAGACCTTTCGACAGGTCAACATTCACAAGGCCACAGGGCCAGACGGATTACCAGGACGTGTACTGCGAGCATGCGCTGACCAACTGGCAAGTGTCTTCAGTAACATTTTCAACCTCTCCCTGTCCGAGTCTGTAATACCAACATGTTTTAAGCAGACCAACATAGTGCCTGTGAACAGGAACACAAAGGTAACCTGCCTAAATGACTGCTGACCCGTAGCGTCTGTAGACATGAAGCGCTTTGAAAGGCTGGTAATGGATAAATACATTTTTTTTCTTCCAGGCCCTGGATTCATAGATTCTCTCAAAACATGAATTATGTATTAGGGTAGATAGCTTGGCTCTTATCCTACCTGCTTACAGCCCTAGGGGAAGCAGAGATACACCTCTCACTCAGACTGATAGGAAGGTAAAACTAAATGTGTGGGGTCTGTCTGTCTGTCTTTCGGTCTGGCATTTAGGGGACTGTGGTCTTTTTTGGGGTTTGGGGTCTGTGGAGAGAAGGGCAAACAGTTGTTAGTGTTCCCAGGATGGCATGGCAGGGTGCCAGAGAGAGAGGAAGATGGCTAGGCAGGGAGAACACACAGAGCCTTGTCTGGGCCCTGGGCACTCATCGAGCACAGGTGCTGCCTGCCTGCCTGGAAGAGTAGGGAGGGAGGGATGGGGGAGAGCAAGAGAGAGGGGGTGCGATGAAGGGACTAAGGCATGTTGGAGCATGCGATGAGTAGAGGATACTTTCTGTGTTCATCTAATGAAGACAGTTTTTATTTAACCAGGAAAAGCCCATTTAGACAGTCTCTTTTTCAAGGGAGAAGGCAGCAACAAACTAATCCAGCCTAAAAAAAAGCATTTACACTCAGTAACAGTCTCCCATCAATATTTTAAATTCAGTCAGTGGCACTAACATATCTAGATGAAGCATGGATTATAGACTATTCCATTCCTCTGGTGCACAAGACGAGAAGGCAGTCTTCCCTAATACTGTGAATGTGCTGGGGACTTTAAGTAGCAGCCACCTAGCAGACCGGGTATGGTAACATAGCAACCACCTAGTAGACCGGGTATGGTAACTGCTGGTGGTGAAGGAGATCAGACTACAGAGGTAAAGAGGGAGTTTACCAAAAAGGGCTTCGTAGATGAACACATACATTTGTATCTTTCTGCGCTTATAAAGTGAGGTCCAACCTACCATTTTGGTACAAGGTGCAGTGGTGGGTGAGTGACTTGGCATTTGTAATAAAGCGCAAGGATGCATGATAAACAGAGTCCAGTCTCTGTTTTACAGAGGAGGCTGCATGCATATACAACAAGTCACCAAAATCAATTACAGAGAGAAAAGTGGCCTGAACAAGCTTCTTTCTAGCCATAAGCGGGAAGCAAGCCTTATTACGAAAATAAAAAACACATTTCAATTTAAGCCTCATCAGATTATCCATGTAAACTTTTAAGGACATCTTGTCATCCAACCATATATATTTGTAGGATGACACTGTGGTTGGACTGTCTACTGTCTGTCTAGAAACATATGGTTGGACTGTCTGCTGTCTGTCTGTCTAGAAACATATGGTTGGACTGTCTACTGTCTGTCTGTATAGAAACATATGGTTGGACTGTCTACTGTCTGTCTAGAAAGATATGGTTGGACTGTCTACTGTCTGTCTAGAAACATATGGTTGGACTGTCTACTGTCTGTCTAGAAACATATGGTTGGACTGTCTACTGTCTGTCTGTATAGAAACATATGGTTGGACTGTCTACTGTCTGTCTGTATAGAAACATATGGTTGGACTGTCTGCTGTCTGTCTGTATAGAAGCATATGGTTGGACTGTCTGCTGTCTGTCTGTATAGAAACATATGGTTGGACTGTCTGCTGTCTGTCTGTATAGAAACATATGGTTGGACTGTCTACTGTCTGTCTAGAAACATATGGTTGGACTGTCTGCTGTCTGTCTGTTTAGAAACATATGGTTGGACTGTCTACTGTCTGTCTGTTTAGAAACATATGGTTGGACTGTCTACTGTCTGTCTGTATAGAAACATATGGTTGGACTGTCTACTGTCTGTCTGTATAGAAACATATGGTTGGACTGTCTGTCTGTATAGAAACATATGGTTGGACTGTCTACTGTCTGTATAGAAACATATGGTTGGACTGTCTACTGTCTGTCTGTATAGAAACATATGGTTGGACTGTCTGCTGTCTGTCTGTATAGAAACATATGGTTGGACTGTCTACTGTCTGTCTGTTTAGAAACATATGGTTGGACTGTCTGCTGTCTGTCTGTTTAGAAACATATGGTTGGACTGTCTGCTGTCTGTCTGTTTAGAAACATATGTTTGGACTGTCTGCTGTATATCTGTTTAGAAACATATGGTTGGACTGTCTGTCTGTCTGTATAGAAACATATGGTTGGACTGTTTACTGTCTGTCTGTTTAGAAACATATGGTTGGACTGTCTACTGTCTGTCTGTATAGAAACATACGGTTGGACTGTCTGCTGTCTGTCTGTATAGAAACATATGGTTGGACTGTCTACTGTCTGTATAGAAACATATGGTTGGACTGTCTGCTGTCTGTATAGAAACATATGGTTGGACTGTCTACTGTCTGTTTAGAAACATATGGTTGGACTGTCTACTGTCTGTTTAGAAACATATGGTTGGACTGTCTACTGTCTGTATAGAAACATATGGTTGGACTGTCTGCTGTCTGTCTGTATAGTAACATATGGTTGGACTGTCTGCTGTCTGTCTGTATAGAAACATATGGTTGGACTGTCTGCTGTCTGTCTGTATAGAAACATATGGTTGGACTGTCTACTGTCTGTCTGTATTGAAACATATGGTTGACTGTCTGCTGTCTGTCTGTATAGAAACACATGGTTGGACTGTCTACTGTCTGTATAGAAACATATGGTTGGACTGTCTACTGTCTGTTTAGAAACACATGGTTGGACTGTCTGCTGTCTGTCTAGAAACATATGGTTGGACTGTCTGCTGTCTGTATAGAAACATATGGTTGGACTGTCTACTGTCTGTATAGAAACATATGGTTGGACTGTCTACTGTCTGTTTAGAAACATATGGTTGGACTGTCTACTGTCTGTCTGTATAGAAACATATGGTTGGACTGTCTGCTGTCTGTCTATATAGAAACATATGGTTGGACTGTCTACTGTCTGTCTAGAAACATATGGTTGGACTGTCTACTGTCTGTCTAGAAACATATGGTTGGACTGTCTACTGTCTGTCTAGAAACATATGGTTGGACTGTCTACTGTCTGTCTAGAAACATATGGTTGGACTGTCTACTGTCTGTCTAGAAACATATGGTTGGACTGTCTACTGTCTGTCTAGAAACATATGGTTGGACTGTCTACTGTCTGTCTGTATAGAAACATATGGTTGGACTGTCTACTGTCTGTATAGAAACATATGGTTGGACTGTCTACTGTCTGTATAGAAACATATGGTTGGACTGTCTACTGTCTGTCTAGAAACATATGGTTGGACTGTCTACTGTCTGTCTAGAAACATATGGTTGGACTGTCTGCTGTCTGTCTGTTTAGAAACATATGGTTGGACTGTCTGCTGTCTGTCTGTTTAGAAACATATGGTTGGACTGTCTACTGTCTGTCTGTTTAGAAACATATGGTTGGACTGTCTACTGTCTGTCTGTTTAGAAACATATGGTTGGACTGTCTACTGTCTGTCTGTTTAG
The DNA here is from genome assembly GCF_901001165.1 of Salmo trutta. NCBI lineage: Eukaryota > Metazoa > Chordata > Actinopteri > Salmoniformes > Salmonidae > Salmo > Salmo trutta. Next base: position 437,256 of record NW_021822675.1, read on the forward strand.
AAACATATGGTTGGACTGTCTACTGTCTGTCTGTTTAGAAACATATGGTTGGACTGTCTACTGTCTGTCTGTATAGAAACATATGGTTGGACTGTCTGCTGTCTGTCTGTTTAGAAACATATGGTTGGACTGTCTACTGTCTGTCTGTTTAGAAACATATGGTTGGACTGTCTACTGTCTGTCTGTTTAGAAACATATGGTTGGACTGTCTACTGTCTGTCTGTTTAGAAACATATGGTTGGACTGTCTACTGTCTGTCTAGAAACATATGGTTGGACTGTCTGCTGTCTGTCTGTATAGAAGCATATGGTTGGACTGTCTACTGTCTGTATAGAAACATGGTTGGACTGTCTACTGTCTGTCTAGAAACATATGGTTGGACTGTCTACTGTCTGTCTGTATAGAAACATATGGTTGGACTGTCTGCTGTCTGTCTGTATAGAAACATATGGTTGGACTGTCTACTGTCTGTATAGAAACATATGGTTGGACTGTCTACTGTCTGTCTGTATAGAAACATATGGTTGGACTGTCTGCTGTCTGTCTGTATAGAAACATATGGTTGGACTGTCTACTGTCTGTCTGTATAGAAACATATGGTTGGACTGTCTGTCTGTTTAGAAACATATGGTTGGACTGTCTACTGTCTGTCTGTATAGAAACATATCGTTGCACTGTCTGCTGTCTGTCTGTATAGAAACATATGGTTGGACTGTCTGCTGTCTGTCTGTATAGAAACATATGGTTGGACTGTCTGTCTGTATAGAAACATATGGTTGGACTGTCTGTCTGTATAGAAACATATGGTTGGACTGTCTGCTGTCTGTCTGTATAGAAACATATGGTTGGACTGTCTGTCTGTATAGAAACATATGGTTGGACTGTCTACTGTCTGTATAGAAACATATGGTTGGACTGTCGTCTGTCTGTATAGAAACATATGGTTGGACTGTCTGCTGTCTGTCTGTATAGAAACATATGGTTGGACTGTCTACTGTCTGTCTGTTTAGAAACATATGGTTGGACTGTCTGCTGTCTGTCTGTTTAGAAACATATGGTTGGACTGTCTGCTGTCTGTCTGTTTAGAAACATATGGTTGGACTGTCTGCTGTATATCTGTTTAGAAACATATGGTTGGACTGTCTACTGTCTGTCTGTATAGAAACATACGGTTGGACTGTCTGCTGTCTGTCTGTTTAGAAACATATGGTTGGACTGTCTACTGTCTGTATAGAAACATATGGTTGGACTGTCTGCTGTCTGTATAGAAACATATGGTTGGACTGTCTACTGTCTGTTTAGAAACATATGGTTGGACTGTCTACTGTCTGTTTAGAAACATATGGTTGGACTGTCTACTGTCTGTATAGAAACAAATGGTTGGACTGTCTACTGTCTGTCTGTTTAGAAACATATGGTAGGACTGTCTACTGTCTGTCTTTTTAGAAAGATATGTTTGGACTGTCTACTGTCTGTCTGTTTAGAAACATATGGTTGGACTGTCTGTCTGTTTAGAAACATATGGTTGGACTGTCTACTGTCTGTATAGAAACATATGGTTGGACTGTCTACTGTCTGTTTAGAAACATATGGTTGGACTGTCTACTGTCTGTATAGAAACATATGGTTGGACTGTCTGCTAACCCTCCCTCCCTCCCTCCCTCCTCCTAATCCCAACCTACTTCCTTTTCCAAGCATTTCCTCTGTGGTGTGATCCGAGTCACTCCGTTCAGCTGTCCTGATGTTTCACCAGCCTCTCTGCCATGTTATCTGATGCATGGTGCCATCTAGCGGCAGTAGAGGGGAGTGCAGTTGCTTTGTGACTTTTCATTTATTTTATTTCACCTTTATTTAACCAGGTAGGCTAGTTGAGAACAAGTTCTCATTTACAACTGTGACCTGGCCAAGATAAAGCAAAGCAGTGCGACACAAACAACAACACAGAGTTACACATGGAGGAAACAAGCGTACAGTCAATAATTCAGTAGGAACAAAATCTATATACAGTGTGTGCAAATGAAGTAAGATTAGGGAGGTAAGGCAATAAATAGGCCATAGTGGCAAAGTAATTACAATTAAACACGAGTTAAATAGCAATTAAACACGAGTGATAGATGTGCAGAAGATGAATGTGCAAGTAGAGATACTGGGGTGCAAAAGAGCCAAAAAATAAGTAACAATCTGGGGATGAGGTAGTTGGGTGGGCTATTTACAGATGGGCAATGTACAGGTGCAGTGATCTGTGAGCTGCTCTGACAGCTGGTGCTTAAAGCTAGTGAGGGAGATATGAGTCTACAGCTTCAGAGATTTTTGTATTTCGTTCCAGTCATTGGCAGCAGAGAACTGGAAGGAGAGGCGGCCGAAGGAGGAATTGGTTTTGGGGATGACCAGTGTGATATACCTGCTGGAGCGCGTGCTATGGGTGGGTGTTGCTATGGTGACCAGCGAGCTGATATAAGGCGGGGCTTTACCTAGCAAAGACTTATAGATGACCTGGAGCCAGTGGGTCTGGCGATGAATGTGTAGCGAGGGCCAGCCGACTAGAGCATACAGGTCGCAGTGGTGGGTAGTATATGGGGCTTTAGTGACAAAATGGATGGCACTGTGATAGACTACATCCAGTTTGCTGAGTAGAGTGTTGGAGGCTATTTTGTAAATTACATCGCCGAAGTCGAGGATCGGTAGAATAGTCAGCTTTACGAGGGTATGTTTGGCAGCATGAGTGAAGGAGTCTTTGTTGCGAAATAGGAAGCCGATTCTAGATTTAATTTTGGATTGGAGATGTTTGATGTGAGTCTGGAAGGAGAGTTTACAGTCTAACCAGACACCTAGGTATTTGTAGTTGTCCACGTATTCTAAGTCAGAACCGTCCAGAGTAGTGATGCTGGACGGGCGGGCAGCTGCGGGCAGCGATTGGTTGAAGAGCATGCATTTAGTTTTACTTGTATTTAAGAGCAGTTGGAGGCCGAAGAAGAAGAGTTGTATGGCGTTGAAGCTCGTCTGGAGGTTTGTTAACCCTGTAAATGTCTCTTGTTCTTCAAAGCTCTAGAGGAATGACCAGTGTGATAACACCAGTCTCTCTCTCCCTCTCCCTCTCCATCTCTATCTATTTCTCTCTATCTCTATCTCTATATCTCTCTATCGCTCGCTCGCTCGCTCTCTCGCTCGCTCGCTCTCTCTCTCTCCTCTTGCTCTCTCTCCAGCCAAGTCCATCCTGAAGAAGGCTAAGTGTGAGCATGGTGGGCGGGGCAACGTGACCTTTGACATGCTGACAGTGTTCCTGTTCCCGCGGTGCCAGGGCTTCAGCAGTGTGCCCAGTAGAGGGGGCTGTTCCCTGGGCATGACGCAGCGCCACAGCGCCCTCCGCAGGTACACCCTGGATGAGTACGCTGGGGAGCAACGCATCCTCCGTCGGGAGAAACTCCTCATCCGCCTCCGAGAGGAGAAACTAGACGCTCTGAAACAGAAGGTCAGTCCTGGGAGGTGTGTGTGTGTGTGTGTGTGTGTTGAGGCTTTGTGTGTGTGTGTGTATTGAGTGTGTGTTTGTGTGTGTATTGAGGCTGTGTGTGTGTGTGTGTGTGTGTGTGTGTGTATTGAGGCCTTGACTGAGTACAGGGAGATGAGACATACAGTTCTCCATGTCTGGGTTAGATAATGTTTATGAGGTCTGATGATTGTGAAAAGGTTTTAAGTCTGATTCTTTCAAATCAGTTGTTGTGTCTTCCCTGTGGCTCAGTTGGTAGATCATGGTGTTTGCAATGCCAGGGTTGTGGGTTCGATTCCCATGGGGGGCCAGTTAAAAAATAAAAATAAAAATGCATGAAATTAAATGTATGTATTCACTACTGTAAGTCTCTCTGGATAAGACCGTCTGCTAAATGACTAAAATGTAAATGTGTTGAACACTTTGTTTCGTTGGTTATAACTTCCTGATCCTCCCTCCCAGCTGACTAAGGGAGGCGCGGTGGAATCGGAGGAGGCTGACCGCCTCACCGTCGAAGACATCCCAGAGGACGAGATGGACGTCAGCAGCTGTAACCTAGACGACGGCTCCTTCCTCCACCCTTACCCCTCCAAGAGGAGACATGCCCTGCTGAAGGCCTCGGGGGTGAAGGTGGATAAGGAGGAGAAGAGGCAGCTCCAGCAGCTGAGAGTGTCCAGGGAGGACTGTGGGTGTGACTGCCAGGGCTTCTGTGAGCCAGAGACCTGCGCCTGCAGCCTGGCAGGCATCAAGTGTCAGGTAAGACACTTTGCTAATAAAAACTCACATATGAACATTTCTTCAACTTCAATGTGAATAGTAAACTGTTTTAAATACTTTACTTTACAATATGAGCAGTGGTTATTTGTCCACTGTAATACAATATTCTGTACCCTCAGGGACAAAGCAGAACCTGATTTATTTTATTTTTACGTCCTCTTCTCTCCCCAGATGGACCACTCGTCATTTCCCTGCGGCTGCACTAAGGATGGCTGCGGTAACCACGAAGGCCGTATAGAGTTCAACTCCAGCCGGGTTCAGACCCACTACATCCACACCATCATGAAGCTAGAGCTGGAGAAGAGACTGGAGGAGACGTCTGGACCAGAGGAAGAGGACCTGGAAGAGACGGCCCCATGTCACTACTACAACCCCGTGTCCGACCTTCCCTCCATCCCAGACCGCCCCTCCTTCCACTTCAGCTCAGAGCTGGCGGCGGTCAGGGAGAACAGCTGTAGTAGCGACACGACAGACTCCTCTGGGGGGAGTGACTACTCAGAGGAAGGGGCGGAGTTAGGGCGGCGCTCCCGGGAGGACGGCCCCCTGCTGGATGATGTGGATGAGAACGGACTGAGCCGAATCCTCAGCTTCAGCGACATCGACGACGACGACGACTACAATGTAAACAACCGCGTTGTCAATGACAACCGCTGCTGCCCCGAGCAACGTCTACAGCAACAGCCGTGGGTGTTGACAGGGTTTAGCACGGCAGACTTCCCAGAGGAGAATGACAATCTCGAGGTGCACAGAGACAACCGGGCCATGGCTATATCACAGCTGTTAGATGATAATGCTAACCAAGGCAGCTCTCTGTTCCACCACAGCGGCTTCAGTGTCCCCAACGTGCCCTCTTCCTCAGTAGATTGCCCCAACACCCCCTCTTCCTCAGTAGACTTCCCCAACACCCCCTCTTCCTCAGTAGACTGCCCCAACACCCCCTCTTCCTCAGTAGACTGCCCCAACACCCCCTCTTCCTCAGTAGACTGCCCCAACACCCCCTCTTCCTCAGTAGACTGCCCCAACACCCCCTCTTCCTCAGTAGACTGCCCCAACACCCCCTCTTCCTCAGTAGACTGCCCCAACGCCCCCTCTTCCTCAGTAGACTGCCCCAACACCCCCTCTTCCTCAGTAGACTGCCCCAACACCCCCTCTTCCTCAGTAGACTGCCCCAACACCCCATTTCCCTCAGTAGATGGCACCGCCGCCAGCCTGTCTTCAGAGTCTGACCTGGAGTTCTTTGATGGTTTCTGTCTGGGTCCTTCCTCCCTCTACAACTCCCTAAAGGAGTACCAACACATGGACAGCTTCTTTCACTTCCAGTTGCCTAGTTACCCCAGCAGCCAATCACAGGCCAGCGACCCTGGGGCCTGCCTCCTGGAGTCTCTGATTGGTCTGTCAGAATCTGTCCCAGAACCCCCTGCAACGTTCAGACAATCAAGTGTTGGAGGAAGCCGTCAGGGGTTAACTAACCGGAACTGAACTGCCAACTGTGTTCTGGGTTATGTAGTGAATTAGGGGGGACGGTAGTCAGTGTAAACAGTCTGCTGTTGGAGGAAGCTGTGATTTCTCTCTCACATCATCTATTGTTAATGAGATTCCGTTCTTGCCTTCCAAATGTTAGCAAAAGCAGTTGGTAATTATTGCTGTATGAAATGGCAGCGAACATTTCGTTCGAAAAGAAGAAAGTGAGACTAACATAAAAGTGAACGCTGGATTTGTGTAATCTGAGTCATGTATTTGTGTGACCATACACTGATGCTGAGTGTTGGAGCCAAGCCTGCCCCTCCACGCTGACACAACACAGAGGGTGACTGGTGCTCGTTGCTGTTCTGTTGGGGGGATATGGTCAGTAGGGAATCTTTCAACGTTGCTGAATGTCAACCTCAGGGACTTTTTCTAGCTTTAGGAAGCAGACCGTTGTGGCCATTGAAGCACTGTGGTGGGTGTTGCTTTTACACACACACACACACACACACACACACACACACACACACACACACACACAGAATCACAACGTTATCGTAACCCCAGCTTCCATTACGTCTCTGTGCTCCGTCCCAGTTGACTGGCGTTGGGGGGGGGGAGGAGGAGGGTCAACGGTCAGCCCCTGTGTTTCATCCTAAAGCCAGAGGCCTCCATAATGGTGTCCAAGGCTCTGGTATGGTACAACAGTCCCTCCGGAAGCTCCTTGCTCAGCACTTTATCTGGGAAACTGGTGATTGATGGACCATAACTTCCTGGTTCTCCATCTATGATTGGCTTTTATTTGTATTTTTTATTTTTTTTAGGTTTTTCTTTTAGGATTTTCAATTTATTTTCAGATTTAAAAAAAGCCTGCTAAACGTAGGTTCAAGCAGCAGTTTGATTTTTATAACCAGGAAGTGCAATCTTACTTTGACTTTGTCCCAAATGGCTCCCTATTCCCTATATAGTGCACTACTTCAGACCAGAGCCCTATGGCTCCCTATTGACTGGAGCCCGGGGGGCACTATTAGGGAATAGAGTGCCATTTTGAGGTGTATTCCCTTATCCGTAATATCCCTACTCTGCTCAGAGACGGTGTTGGGATTTAGGAATATGGCATTATTTAAAAGCTAAATCCATTGCAAAATGATTTAACAGTCCCAATGCAGCTGTTTTTTTATTTCAATATCAAATAATTTCTGGGTAATAATTAAGTACCTTACTGGGATTGTTGTCAATTAAAATGGTCACAAAGAAGGAAAAAATGCATTCTTAGCAAAGGGCAAGATTTTAGCTAGGGCTGTCTGGGAGTGGTCTGAGTGGGGAGGGGAAAACAGAAAACTAGCTGTTATTGGCAGAGAGGTTTGGAACTCTTTCTTATTGGTTTATTAACTAATTTACTGCCTGGTGACCATGGAAGGACAGAACTCAATCTCAACAGAAGAGGCTTACATTTCAGCCGGTCTTTTCAAACTGCTCTTACACTTAAAGGGCACTATCATCATTTCACAGTATTATTCCAACCTCATAGTGTGGAAATATAGATAAAACACAGGAAATCGTTTTTGACTGGGCCTTTATTATTTTAATATTTTTGACATATTACATTTTGGTTAAATTATTTTTAATTATTTCAGATGTTATCTAATTTATGACGTTGGCCTGTAAGAGAGCGAGGGATGTCGTTGTTACTCAGTGCCTGTGTTTTTTGGCACATTTTCTACTAGCCCAGTCTGAAAATTAGGGTAATTTAACTTCCTTCCCTGAGCACAGTGCTTCCATTTTAGCTGTGTGACTGAATACTGTGTAACCTACTTGCTAAATCAAACATTTGTACTATAGGTCTATTGATATTTCAGCCTATAATGTTACCATAGAGAATCACACTAATATTTTCTAACTAATTTATGTAGATTGAAAGAAAAAATATATAATCTTTATCACTGACAAATGAATTATTTTATTAAGAAAATACAAAATTGCATAATTTTTGGGGAAATATTGAAACCTTTAATATATGACTTATAGAGATGCCTATTGCTTTATAGCATTGTGAAGGATTTTTCGCCAGTTAGATTGTTTTGGACTATGAAATTACGCTAAAATGAATTAGAAAATATCCATATGATTGTACTCTAAATGGTCTGGTTGTGACTGAGATCACATTCTATTGTAAATGAAATGATCAAATGTCAAGGTTTTGTGGAGAGAAAAAAAAAAGCTATATTATGCAAAAAGCCTGAGGTACATATCTCATCCTACAGCTGTTATACGGCCAGCCTATAGTGAGCCAAGGCTCCTATAGGACAGGGGTATTCAACTCTTACCCTACAAGGTCTAGAGCCTGCTGGTTTTCTGTTCTACCTGATAATTGTACACACCTCGTGTCCCAGGTCTAAATCAGTCCCTGATTTAGAGGGGAACAATGGAAAAAGGCAGTGGATCTGGCTTGGAGGTCCTGAGTTGAGTTTGAGGGTTGTAGGAGTTATGCATGATGCTCCCATTCATACTGTCTACATGTTATCCGATTGTTCTATACGTTGAACAGTGAACAATGTATTCTTCTGCTATCTGCCTTAATTTTCTGACTTTTATAAATCCTCCTGATAGGGTTTTCTATGGGTTGGGAACACCTGATGGGGTTTTCTATGGGTTAAGAGCACCTGATGGGGTTTTCTATGGGTTGAGAACACCTGATGGGGTTTTCTATGGGTTGAGAACACCTGATGGGGTTTTCTATGGGTTGAGAACACCTGATGGGGTTTTCTATGGGTTGAGAACACCTGATGGGGTTTTCTATGGGTTGAGAACACCTGATGGGGTTTTCTATGGGTTGAGAACACCTGATGGGGTTTTATATTGCCACCAACAGGACATCTGAGCTTCTCTGGTGTAAATGCACCATTATCAATGAAGACATGGCAACAATGGGTAATTATTAATGTAAAGTACCATGGCTTTTTTAAATTACAATATGTGTATTTTGTTGTACATATTTTTTGCTTGAATGGTACTGCAGAGCAAACCAAACTGCTTTATTGTTTTCTCATTGTCATTCTTTAACTGACCGTTAAAGTCCTTTTTGACAGTTTGTCCCTTCAAAATAAAAATAAACATTTTATTTCTTAAATCCTTGACTTTTTATTTTGTACATCTATTCACATTTTAGGGACATTGTTATTTTTTGTTAATGTTCAACCTTTACCAAACTTTTTGACCCCATCAGATTTCCTAAAATAACATACCCAAATCTAACTGCCTGTATTTCAGGACCTGAAGCAAGGATCTGCATATTCTTGGTACTATTTGAAAGGAAACACTTTGAAGTTTGTGGAAATGTGAAAGTAATGTAGGAGAATATAATACATTAGATCTGGTAAAAGATAATACAAAGAAAAAAACCATGTCTTTTTTTTTTGTACCGTCTTTAAAAGAGAAAGGCCATAATGTATTATTCCAGCCCAGGCGCAATTTAGATGTTGGCCACTAGAAGGCATCAGTATGTGCAAAGTTTTAGACTAATCCAAAGAACCATTACATTTCTGTTCAAAATGTTGTATCAAGACTGCCCAAATTTGCCTAATTGGTTTATTAATACATTTTCAAGTTCATAATTGTGCACTCTCATCAAACAATAGCATGGTATTCTTTAACTGTAATAGCTACTGTAAATTGGACAGTGCAGTTCGATTAACAAGAATTTAATCCTTCTGCCAATATCAGATATGTCCTGGGAATGTCCGTGTTACTTACAACCTCAGGCTAAAGCAATTAGCATATGTTAGCTCAACTGCCCTGAGGGGGACCCACCAATCCTGTAGAGGTTAAATCCTTGACTTTTTATTTTGTACATCTATTCCCATTTTAAGGACATTGTTATTTTTCTTTAGTGTTCAACCTCTACCAAATGTTTTGACCCCATCAGATTTGTACCCCTTCACCCTAGCTGGCCTTTGTCTGGGTCAGTTGATGCTTGCTTTGTTGAGTTGACTTTTACAGTCCAACAACAGTAGAAAACAGTGTTCAGCTCATGGTTTTAACTTTGCTGGTTCACAAGAGACATTTAAAGATGGAGACATACAGTACCAGTCTACAGTTCGTACACACCTACTAGAATAATAGGGAAGACATCAAAACGATGAAATAACACATGGAATCATGTAGTAACCAAAAAAGTGGTAAACAAATATACTTTATATTTGAGATTCTTCAAAGAAGCCACCCTTTGCCTTGATGACAGCTTTGCACACTCTTGGCATTCTCTCAACCAGCTTCACCTGGAATGCATTTCCAACAGTCTTGAAGAAGTTCCCACATATGCTGAGCACTTGTTGGCTGCTTTTCCTTCACTCTGCGGTCCAACTCATCCCAAACCATCTCAATTGGAAATGCATTCCAGTATTTATGCATTCCAGTATTTATGCTGCAGTAGTTTGTGTCGGGGGGCTAGGGTCAGTCTGTTACATCTGGAGTATTTCTCTTGTCTTATCCGGTGTCCTGTGTGAATTTAAATATGCTCTCTCTGATTCTCTCTTTCTCTCTTTCTGTCTTTCTCTCCGAGGACCTGAGCCCTAGGACCATGCCCCAGGACTACCTGGCATGATGACTCTTTGCTGTCCCCAGTCCACCTGGCCGTGCTGCTGCTCCAGTTTCAACTGTTCTGCCCTCGGCTATGGAACCCTGACCTGTTCACCGGACGTGCTTGTTGCACCCTCGACAACTACTATGATTATTATTATTTGACCATGCTGGTCATTTATGAACATTTTAACATCTTGACCATGTTCTGTTATAATATCCACCCGGCACAGCCAGAAGAGGACTGGCCACCCCTCATAGCCTGGTTCCTCTCTAGGTTTCTTCCTAGGTTTTTGCCTTTCTAGGGAGTTTTTCCTAGGGAGTTTTTCCTAGCCACCGTGCTTCTTTCACATGCATTGCTTGCTGTTTGGGGTTTTAGGCTGGGTTTCTGTACAGCACTTTGAGATATCAGCTGATGTATGAAGGGCTATATAAATAAATGTGATTTGATTTGAATTGGGTTGAGGTCAGGTGATTGTGGAGGCCAGCACTCCCCTTCTTGGTAAAATAGCTCTCACACAGCCTGGAGGTGTGTTCGGTCATTGTTCTGTTGAAAACAAATGATAGTCCCATTAAGCGCAAACCAGATGGGATGGTGTATCACTGCAGAATGCTGTGTTAGCCATGCTGGTTAAGTGTGCCTTGAATTCTAAATAAATCACAGACAGTGTCACCAGCAAAGCACCATCACACCACCTCCTCCATGCTTCACGGTGGGAACCACACATGCGGAGATCATCCGTTCACCTATTCTGTATCTCACAAAGACACAGCGGTTGGAAACAAAAATCTCCAATTTGGACTCATCAGACCAAAGGATTGATTTCCACCGGTCTAATGTCCATTGCTCGTGTTTCTTGGCCCAAGCAAGTCTCTTATTGGTGTCCTTTTAGTAGTGGTTTCTTTGCAGCAATTCGACCATGAAAGCCTGATTCATGCAGTCTCCTCTACATTTACATTACATTTACATTTTAGTCATTTAGCAGACGCTCTTATCCAGAGCGACTTACAGTAGTGAATGCATACATTTCATACAACTCATACTTTTCATACATTTTTCTTCTCCTGTGCTCTCTAAACAGTTGATGTTGAGATGTGTCTGTTACTTGAACTCTGTGAAGCATTTATTTGGACTGCAATTTCTGAGACTGGTAAGTGTAATGAACTTATCCTCTGCAGCAGAGGTAACTCTGGGTCTTCCTTTCCTGTGGCGGTCCTCATGAGAGCCAGTTACATCATAGCGCTTGATGGTTTTTGCGACTGCATTTGAAGAAAAGGCATTTGAACGTAAACATAAAAAATCTAAAATAAATTTGGCAGAAATGCCTTCTGGAACATGTGAACGTTCATGTGTATTCCATCTGCAAATACAAATCAAATTGTTAAGTTACGAGCCTAGTTGATTAAGCCATGGAAAAAGGAAGGAACCTTCCCGCTAGCCGTGATTGGCTGAGATAATGGATGGGCCAGACATGCCGGGAGATGAGTTTCGATTGGTCTGCCATGTAGCACGCTTCTGTGTATATAACGTGAACTGTTCAATATGTGTTGACAGTCCTTTCTACTGCATCGTTTTTGAAAGAGATAACGTTAGCCATCGAACTACAGAAGTTTTGCGACTTTTCTCAGCAACATTGATGCCCTGAATTTAGCAGGCGTTATCGACAGATCAGTTGGAGAAAGTGATGGGCTACTTTCTGCACACGCCCCGGTCAGTGTGAACCGGAGTGACTTGACAACACCTTCCAAACAAGATGGAGCTACAAACAGAACAGAGCTAAATGGTTCCAGTCTGCCGTGATGCGTTCATCCATGCATATGGGTAAGAATCTAGCTACATTTTCAGATATACATTTCTAATTTTGTCAGAAAGTAATTTTTATTGCAAGTTAAGGCGTACTGTTAGTTAGCTAGCAAACATTAGCTAGCAAGCCAACATGCTAACGTTACGTATATGATCTGTGTATTAATATTACTTGAATCAGAAATCCATTTGCATTGCTAGTTATAGCCTAATGTTAGCTAGCTGACATTGAACCTAGTTTTGTTAGCTTTAGCTACCTGCAGATTCACACTACAGCTCTGACAATGTTTGTATTGGTAGTAGTATGAGTTGGGATTATGGTTCATTGTTTAGCTAGCTAGCTACCTGGCTAGCTACATGTCTAAACAAAAGACTCCACTTCGGCCGAATTACTACATGGCCCATCCACTTAGCTAGATGTAGCTGGGGGTGATTACAGCCATCTATTATATTTCATGAACATGTGTACATGTCTAGACAATGGTGACCCATCCACTTAACTAGATGTGGCTGGGGGAAGGTTTTAGCATTTCCTTCACATGACACATCAATTTAGACAAGTGTGTCGGGTAAGTGCCATCTAATATTGCTTAAATATTTTCTGGACACGTTCTGTTTATGATATTGCTACTATGCAAGTAACCACTTCCCTGTGCCATTTACACCTTCTGTATCCTGTGCATGTGAGAAATAAAACTGGATTTTATTTTATATAGCGTGTGTGTCACGTCCTAACCATATACTTAGGTATTTTTGTATTATATTTGGTCAGGACGTGGCAGAGTTATGTTTGGTTATGGTATAGTGGGGTTGTGAGTGTTGGTTTAGGTTCTAGGTTAGGTTTTCTATGTGTAGGTTGGGTGCTGGACTCTCAAATGAAGGCAGGTGTGTTGAGTTGCCTTTGATTGGGAGTCCTATATTAGTAGGGTGTGTTTGTCTGTGTGTTTGTGGGTAATTGTATTTTGCACTGTGTTTCGTTTCACCTGTGAAACTGTCACCTTTCTCCTTTGCGTGTTTATTTAGTTTTGTCGTTTCCATCTATAAGAAATATGATGTGGCGCAGTCAACCCGCTGCGTATTGGTCATCGAGTGATGTTTAACAAATACCATAACCAAACATAACTTTGCCATGTCCTGACCAAATATAATACTGTGTTGAGTTGCCTTTGATTGGGAGTCCTATACAGTCCACCCGCTGCGTATTGGTCATCGAGTGATTTCAACATATCTTCCGATGAGGGAGAATACGAGGAACGTGACAGTGTGTTTACCACATGGCCTCACATGTGAATCCTTAAAGAGATGGGTGGGTCTAAGGCTTGAGGGTGTGAACGATGCTGAATGTGTCTAGACAAAGAAGAGCTTTCCAGTAGGGTGTAGCAAAACATTTGCAAAAGTATTCATCCCCCTTGGCGTTTTTTGTTGTTGTTGTTCAGCATAGAATCAAATGGTTTATCCATCTCTCTGTGACCGCCAATAACTACAGAACAAAGTTGACTACAAATACAAATGTCTTTGCAATTGGTTAAGCGACATGAAAAGTTGCTTCAAGTAAAAACCCGAGATGACGGCATTAAAATATAAACAGGCCATATTGAAATAAATGTAACGTTCAATCAGTTGAGTTGCTACTGTCTGTAATGTGTCTCAGTATATTTCATGATGGGTAGCCTAACGTGTTCAATGATGTGTCAAATTGGTGATTTTAGTGCATTATTTTGGTGTAAGCATTAGAATAAGACGCCGCAATATTTGCAGCCGTAGGGGGTAATATCTCTCTAGGAGCTGATCTGTCATCAGTATAGTGAAATAGTTATAAACGTTAAGGTAAGAAATCAGATCAGAAAGCTGATCTGAGAACAGCATTGCATCTTATCAGTATGGTCACACCGATGCACTTAGAACGTGTTGTGTGACATCTTCCCCCAGCGCTCCTTTCTTTTGATCCAACCTCCACCGCTAGAATGAAAAATGGAAATCCGGGATATTCCAATTAGTATGATACTTTTGTATATATAGTGTATGTGGACACCCCTTCTGTAACGGCTGAGCTGAACGATTCAATCTTTGTCCTGTTTTGATGCTTTGCCTGTTTGATGGTTCGTCGGAGGGCATAGTGGGATTTCTTATAAGCTTCCAGGTTAGAGTCCCGCTCCTTGAAAGTGGCAGCTCTACCATTTATCTCAGTGCGGATGCTGCCTGTAATCCATGGCTTCTGGTTGGGGTATGTACGTACAGTCACTGTGGGGACGACGTCATCAATGCACTTATTGATGAAGCCAGTGACTGACTGATGTGGTGCACTCTTCAATGCCATCGGAAGAATCCCGAAACATATTTCAGTCTGTGTTATCAAAACAGTCCTGTTGCTTAGCGTCTGCTTCATCTGATCTCTTCTGTATCGAGCGAGTCACTGGTGCTTCCTGCTTCTGTTTTTCCATGGCCGAGCAGCCACACAAGCCTAAGATCTCCATGCGCAATGCCAAGCGCCGGCTGGAGTGGTGTAAAGCTCGCCCCCCATTGAATTCTGGAGCAGTGGAAACGCGTTCTCTGGAGTGATGAGTCACGCTTCACCATCTGGTAGTTCGACGGACGAATTCGGGTTTGGAGGATTTCAGGAGAACACTACCTGCCCAAATGTATAGTGCCAACTGTAAAGTTTGTTGGAGGAGGAATAATGGTTTGGGGCTGTTTTTCATGGCATCTCCATTTTCAAAGCCATAAATGAATAAATAATTGCTTTAATAAGACCATAAAGACTGAAAGGTTAGGTGATGCTGAATGATGGCCCAGAGATTTTATAAGTATTTAGCTAAATATTACCAGGATCATGGTAATAACAGGACTGGATGGATGATGTTGAGAGATAGATGGGAGGGTGTTATGTGAATTTATTAAGTTATCAATGTTCTTAAACCGAACTTCAATTAAACTACTCAGTCTACCCCCCCCCCCCCATCCCCAGAGGGTGTTAGATTCTGGTTGAAAGAAGCAGACGGAGACCCAGCCTACAAGGGTCAAAACGTTTATTTATGAGAGCTCTGCCATCCTTACAATGTACAAAGTATTTTATATTAACACACACACACACACCAGTAGAGAACTCCACCCCGCTTTAGGCGGCTGTATTTTTCCACAGTACACATACATTCCTTACCAACCTTGCTACCTGTCTTCTAATCTCCTGCCAACTAGCCGTTCCCAGGCCGTTGTTTCTCTCCCTAACTTAGAGAGGCCTCTTCTCCTGTTCCTTTCCCAAGGTCGTCTTATCAACTCTGCCCTGCTCATTTTAACAGTGTCTTATTCACACACAGTATTGGATTATAGTTTTTAACCCATTATTATAGCCTTATTTCCAATACATTTCAACAGGTTTTCTGAGTGAAATAATTTAGTCAAACCTTTAATCATATAATTTCCATTACAGAGGGGTTGAATGGAGCTGAAGGCTGGGACTAATAACAAGATAACGTAAAACATACGGGGTCTGTAAAATGTATATAGGTTCAGAAATCTTGTGAAATAGCACAGTTACAAATAGAAATTAAACTGGATGGACATCAGAAATAGAGGAAGGACTAAAAACAAACAAAATATAACTATTGTGTGTATAATGTAAAATGAGTATAAGATGTATAAACTGAAGGTAGAAGCCTAAGTGTTATTAGTTTACTCCAGTTGGGGGAAGGGTGGTAGGGTTTGGGGAATAATAAAGGTATATTCTAAAAAAAGTATGTATGTCTATATAGGTATGTGTATGTATATATGTGTATATGTATGTCTATATAGGTATGTGTATGTATATATGTGTATATGTATGCATGTGTATGTATATGGATATATATATTTACCCCAAAAATATATGGGGGATTGGAAATGATGCAGACAATTACATTGATGGAAGCAACAATCTATCTGTAATATTAAGCTGATCCACCCCTTAAAAATTTTTAATATATAAAACATATATTTTTTTTAAAGACACTAACAGCTTACAGACGGTAGGGAATTAAGGTAACAGTTATGAAGACTTTGGACACTAAAGAGGCCTTTCTACTGACTTTGAAAAACACCAAAAGAAAGATGCCCAGGGTCCCTGCTCATCTGCGTGAACGTGCCTTAGGCATGCTGCAAGGAGGCATGAGGACTGCAGATGTGGCCAGGGCAATAAATTGCTATGTCCGTACTGTGAGACGCCTAAGACAGCGCTACAGGGAGACAGGACGGACAGCTGATCGTTCTCGCAGTGGCAGACCACGTGTAACAACACCTGCACAGGATCGGTACATCCGAACATCACACCTGCGGGACAGGTACAGGATGGCAACAACAACTGCCCGAGTTACACCAGGAACGCACAATCCCTCCATCAGTGCTCAGACTGTCCGCAATAGGCTGAGAGAGGCTGGACTGAGGGCTTGTAGGCCTGTTGTAAGGCAGGTCCTCACCGGCAACAATGTCGCCTATGGGCACAAACCCACCGTCGCTGGACCAGACAGGACTGGCAAAAAGTGCTCTTCACTGGCGAGTCGCGGTTTTGTCTCACCAGGGGTGATGGTCGGATTCGCATTTATTGTCAAAGGAATGAGCGTTACACCGAGGCCTGTACTCTGGAGCGGGATCGAGGTGGAGGGTCCGTCATGGTCTGGGGCGGTGTGTCACAGCATCATCGGACTGAGCTTGTTGTCATTGCAGGCAATCTCAACGCTGTGTGTTACAGGGAAGACATCCTCCTCCCTCATGTGGTACCCTTCCTGCAGGCTCATCCTGACATGACCCTCCAGCATGACAATGCCACCAGCCATACTGCTCGATCTCTACATTATTTCCTGCAAGACAGGAATGTCAGTGTTCTGCCATGGCCAGCGAAGAGCCCGGATCTCAATCCCATTGAGCACGTCTGGGACCTGTTGGATCGGAGGGTGAGGGCTAGGGTAGATAGTGTTTTACTTGCAGGTACCTTGGTGGAAGAGTGGGGTAACATCTCACAGCAAGAACTGGCAAATCTGGTGCAGTCCATGAGGAGGAGATGCACTGCAGTACTTAATGCAGCTGGTGGCCACACCAGATACTGTTACTTTTGATTTTGAACCCCCCTTTGTTCAGGGACACATTATTCCATTTCTGTTAGTCAAATGTCTGTGGAACTTGTTCAGTTTATGTCTCAGTTGTTGAATCTTGTTATGTTCATACAAATATTTACACATGTTAAGTTTGCTGAAAATAAACGCAGTTGACAGTGAGAGGACGTTTCTTTTTTTGCTATAAATATTAGGATGAGCAATGTCAGAGTGTTGTTGCCTAAAATACAGTAGAATAGAATACAGTATATACATATAAAATGGTCTTAGAGTCCTTTAGGTGCCTTTTGGCAAACTCCAAGCGGGCTGTCATGTGCCTTTTACTGAGGAGTGGCTTCTGTCTGGCCACCCTACCATAAAGGCCTGATTGATGGAGTGCTGCAGAGATGGTTGTCCTTCTGGAAGGTTCTCCCATCTCCACAGAGGAACTCTAAAGCTCTGTCAGAGTGACCATCGGGTTCGTGGACATCTCCCTGACCAAGGCCCTTCTCCCCAGATTGCTGAGTTTGGCCGGACGGCCAGCTCTAGGAAGAGTCTTGGTGGTTCCAAACTTCTTCCATTTCAGAATGGAGGCCACTGTGTTCTCGAGGACTTTCAATACTGCAGACATGTTTTGGTACCCTTCCCCAGATCTGTGCCTCGACACAATCCTGTCTAGGAGCAATTCCTTTGACCTCATGGCTTGGTTTTTGCTCTGTCAACTGTGGGATCTTATATAGAAAGGTGTGTGCCTTTCCAAATTATGTCCAATCAATTGAATTTAGCACAGATGGACTCCAATCAAGTTGTAGAAACATCTCAAGGATGATCAATGGAAACAGGATGCACCTGAGCTCAATTTCGAGTTTCATAGCAAAGGGTCTGAATACTTATGTAAATAAGGTATCTGTTTTATTTTTAATACATTTACAAAAATGTCTAAAAATCTGTTTTCGCTTTGTTATGGGGTAGTGTGTGTCGATTGATGAGGAAAAACATTAATTTAATCCATTTTAGAATAAGGCTGCAACGTAACAAAATGTGGAAAAAGGCAAGGGGTCTGAATACTTTCCGAATGCACTGTATATGACAAAAAAAATGTTTGAAAAAAGTTCACAGATGATATGAAATATGATTCCTTAACTTGTGTTAACATTAAGAAATTGCCCATACTTTGCACCCTATATGAAATCCCATAGGAATGCATTACATCCAGCATTAAAGAGGTACAGGTAACCCATTTTTGCAAAATGCCTTCATAATGAATGCACCGCATGTTACATAAAGCTAGGGAAAGTCTAAACAATGATGCATAGCTACTACTGATTTAATCATAGGGTACACATTTTTCAATATGGCCGCTAACCATCCCACTGAGCTCACACTGGTTGAACCAACATTGCTTCAATGTCACTGTCAATCTAATGTGTGGAATCTACGTTGAAAACACATTTTAATTTACAAAACGTCATCAACCATTGTTGGTTTGCATCTCATTTCAACCATCATTGTAAACATTGAAATTAGGGTAAAACTTCCAACTCAAACACAATGACTTAACGTGACTAACAGGTTGTTAAAACAATCTAATGTTGAAATTGTGTTGAAAATAAGGTTTGGGTTAAGGGCCATGCACTGCGTTCTATATGGTCCTCTGTGGAGGTTGCCTGCTATGCCCCCCTGAGGTCTATGACTGGGGCAAGGAGCTGGCTGGGCCTGTTGTGTGGAGGGCAGCCTGAGGTCTATGACTGGGGCAAGGAGCTGGCTGGAATTGCGCGGCCTTGGCAGTGGGCAGAGATCGGGCAACCTCTCCGGGGTCAGCCCCCCTTCCCTGAGTTGGCCCCACCCCTCTCCGGCCCTCTCTCCTCCTTTCCCTGGTGCAGGGAGCTGGGTGGATCTGGTGGCATCCCTTGGTGGCTGTGGGCGTGGATCGGGCCCCCTCTCCGGGAGTTAGCCGCCC
This sequence comes from Salmo trutta, assembly GCF_901001165.1. NCBI lineage: Eukaryota > Metazoa > Chordata > Actinopteri > Salmoniformes > Salmonidae > Salmo > Salmo trutta. The sequence goes on from NW_021822675.1 coordinate 456,383, forward strand.
TTACTGGGTCAGCCTCAGCACTCTCCGGTCCTCTCCCCCCAATCCTTATGGCAAGGAGCTAGGTGGATGTAGTGGCGCCCCCTGGTGGCCCTGGGTGGGGGTCGACCTCAGCCCTCTCAGGCCCTCTCCCCTCATCTCCCTGCTGCAGGGAGCTGGCTGGGTGTATTGACGCCCCCTGGTGGACATAAGCATTCATATCACCTGTAAATACACAATGGACAGGTGTAAAGAAAGCGTGTATAACTGACCATAACAAGCTTTCAAATCCAATGTTAACTCACACTGGACAGGTGAAGAAAAAAAATCACGTGTACAAAAAAAAAAGACTTTTGACAATTGAAAAAGGCAACTGACAAATGATTATTACCCGTGTTGAGACGTGTTCCGGGTGAAAGGATTTGTACCTGTGATCTTTTCCTACTAATCGAACACAGAGTGGACTTGACATCTCCACTCCGCTCGATCTCCATGTGTTACTTTTGTCTGGCTGGCAGACAGAGGAGTTTCTGTGCGACGTGGAGACACATCTCCGCTAAGACAACACATATTCAAAATGACAGTACTACTTCACCTTAGTTAATGAAATAAAAAAACGTTAGTTTGCGATGGGCATAACTCAAAGCGCAATGGTATCCGACGGGGGGACAAGTGGATACCATGTCCATGGGGTAGGTTGATAATGAGTGCTAGTTAGCTAGCCAGCCTAGTAGGATTTCAAGACTGTGAACCATTACTGTGCCGTTTATATATATTCATTATATATTAATTTAACCAAAGATCAGCAACTTGGACACCTGCCTTCTGCTCTGTAATGTTTTGTCAGTGACACATGTCTTTTCCTCTGGTTGGTTAGTCAGCTGTACGGTTTACAATCTATTGGTGGTGTTTGGAGGACTGACTTCTGCAGTGACATGTTATTAGGACATAACGTTATATATATATATATATGTCTAAAGGACGACACGCTGCTTGTTTAGTGAGTACCGCTTCCTCCCGTTTCGGCCCATACCGGGAGCGAACTCGGGACCTCTGCCTTGCTAACACACGTCACCGCTCTACTGAAGCGTTTTACTTTCACATATCCCCCCATGTGCTACATATGTCATTGGAAGCTAATAAGCAGTGGGTCAAAGTGTTTTTTAACCTGCTGGCGAGGGGGTCTAAATGACGTCTTCATTTCCACACTCAGTCAGTCCGGACAGATGTAGCCAGCCTGTCTTTATAGGACAGGGCTCATCCACTAGCTGTTATAGAATATGCATTGCATGCATCCTCCGATTGCAACGTATGTCTATGCCCACACATTGTCTCAAACGTTTTCTGTTTTTAATTCCCTCAAAACACCAAGTTAGTCATACCTAATTTCACAATAGGTCATCATCACTGATCATTCTAAACGTTTTGTCTACCGTTCACACGTCCAAACTGCATCTCTATTCCAATCATTTGATTGATCGCAATCCGTTTTCATGGGAATGTGCATTTAAATCTTATTGAATTCCTGTTTGTTGAGCGAATTAGAGTAGATGATGCCAGTGGTGGAGAAGTACCCAACTGTCATCCCCCCACCCAGCTTCTCCCCCGAGCCTCTCCAGCTTCTCGCCCCTCCAGCTTCTCCCCCGTGACCCTCTCAAGCTTCTCCCCCGAGCCTTCCCAGCTTCTCACCCCGAGCCTCCCCAGCTTTTCACCCCGAGCCATACCAGCTTCTCCACCAAGCTTCATTCCCGAGCCTACCCAGCTTCTTGCAACCAGCTTCTCCCCCGAGCCCCTCCAGCTTCTCGCCCCTCCAGCTTCTCTCCTGACCCTCTCAAGTTTGTCCCCCGAGCCAACCTAGCTTCTCACCCCGAACCATCCCAGCTTCACACCCCGAGCCTACCCAGCTTCTCACCCCGAGCCTCTCCCAGCTTCTCCTTCCCAGCTTCATTCCAGAGCCACCCCAGCTTCTTACCCCGAGCTCCCCCAGCTTCTCACCCCGAGCCTCCAGCTTCTCACCCCGAGCCTCCAGCTTCTCACCCCGAGCCTCCAGCTTCTCACCCCGAGCCACTCCAGCTTCTCCACCCAGCTTCTCCCCCGAGCCTTCCCAGCTTCTCACCCCGAGCCACCCCAGCTTTTCACCCCGAGCCATACCAGCTTCTCCACCAAGCTTCATTCCCGAGCCAACCCAGCTTCTCGTACCAGCTTCTCCCCCGAGCCTCTCCAGCTTCTCGCCCCTCCAGCTTCTCCCCCAAGCCTCTCAAGCTTCTTCCCCGAGCCTACCCAGCTTCTCACCCCGAGCCACCAGCTTCTAACCCCGAGCCAACCCAGCTTCTCCTCCAACCTTCATTTCCGAGCCAACCCAGCTTCTCACACCAGCTTCTCCCCCGAGCCTCTCCAGCTTCTCGCCCCTCCAGCTTCTCCCCCGAGCCTACCCAGCTTCTCACCCCAAACTATCCCAGCTTCTCCACCCAGCTTCATCACCGAGCTTCTCCAGCTTGTCACCCCGAGCCCCCCCAGCTTCTCACCCCGAGCCTCCAGCTTCTCACCCCGAGCCTCCAGCTTCTCACCCCGAGCCACTCCAGCTTCTCACCCCGAGCTCTCCAGCTTCTCACCCCGAGCTCTCCAGCTTCTCACCCCGAGCTCTCCAGCTTCTCACCCCGAGCTCTCCAGCTTCTCACCCCGAGCTCTCCAGCTTCTCACCCCGAGCTCTCCAGCTTCTCACCCCGAGCCTCCAGCTTCTCACCCCGAGCCTCCAGCTTCACACCCCGAGCCTCCAGCTTCTCACCCCGAGCCAGATCGCAGATGTTCTGAAAGAGCTGCAAAACCTGGACCAGTACAAATCAGCTGTGTTAGACAATCTGGACCCTCTCTTTCTAAAACTATCCGCCGCCATTGTTGCAACCCCTATTACTAGCCTGTTCAACCTCTCTTTCGTATCGTCCGAGATCCCTAAAGATTGGAAAGCTGCCGCGGTCATCCCCCTCTTCAAAGGGGGAGACACTCTAGACCCAAACTGTTATAGACCTATATCCATCCTGTCCTGCCTTTCTAAAGTCTTTGAAAGCCAAGTTAACAAACAGATCACCGACCATTTCGAATCCCACCGTACTTTCTCCGCTGTGCAATCCGGTTTCCGAGCTGGTCACGGGTGCACCTCAGCCACGCTCAAGGTCCTAAACGATAACATAACCACCATCGATAAAAGACAGTACTGTGCAGCCGTATTCATCGACCTGGCCAAGGCTTTCGACTCTGTCAATCACCGTATTCTTATCGGCAGACTCAACAGCCTTGGTTTCTCAAATGATAGCCTCGCCTGGTTCACCAACTACTTCTCAGAGAGTTCAGTGTGTCAAATCGGAGGGCCTGTTGTCCGGACCTCTGGCAGTCTCTATGGGGGTGCCACGGGGTTCAATTCCCGGGCCGACTCTTTTCTCTGTATATATCAATGATGCTGCTGGTGATTCTCTGATCCACCTCTACGCAGATGACACCATTCTGTATACTTCTGGCCCTTCTTTGGACACTGTGTTAACTAACCTCCAAATGAGCTTCAATGCCATACAACTCTCCTTCCGTAGCCTCCAACTGCTCTTAAATGCAAGTAAAACTAAATGCATGCTCTTCAACCGTTCGCTACCTGCACCTGCCCGCCTGTCCAGCATCACTAATCTGGACGGTTCTGACTTAGAATACGTGGACAATTACAAATACCTAGGTGTCTGGTTAGACTGTAAACTCTCCTTCCAGACTCACATTAAGCATCTCCAATCCAAAATCAAATCTAGAATCGGCTTTCTATTTCGCAACAAAGCCTCCTTCACTCATGCTGCCAAACATACCCTCGTAAAACTGACTATCCTACCGATCCTCGACTTCGGTGATGTCATTTACAAAATAGCCTCCAACACTCTACTCAGCAAACAGGATGCAGTCTATCACAGTGCCATCCGTTTTGTCACCAAAGCCCCATATACTATCCACCACTGTGACCTGTATGTTCTCGTTGGCTGGCCCTCGCTACACATTCATCGCCAGACCCACTGGCTCCAGGTCATCTATAAGTCTTTGCTAGGTAAAGCCCCACCTTATCTCAGTTCACTGGTCACCATAGCAACACCCATCCGTAGCACGCGCTCCAGCAGGTATATTTCACTGGTCACCCCCAAAGCCAACACCTCCTTTGGCCGCCTTTCCTTCCAGTTCTCTGCTGCCAATGACTGGAACGAATTGCAAAAATCGCTGAATTTGGAGACTCAAATCTCCCTCACTAGCTTTAAGCACCAGCTGTCAGAGCAGCTAACCGGTCACTGCACCTTTACATAGCCCATCTGTAAATAGCCCATCCAACTACCTCATCCCCATATTGTTATATATTTGATTTACTTTCTGCTCTTTTGCACACCAGTATTTCTACTTGCACATCATCATCTGCTCATTTATCACTCCAGTGTTAATCTGCTGAAATGTAATTATTCGCTCCTATGGCCTATTTATTGCCTTACCTCCTTACTCCATTTGCACACACTGTATATAGACTTTTTTTTCTTCTACTGTATCATTGACTTGTTTATTGCATTATTGACTACGTTTGTTTATTCCATGTGTAACTCTGTGTTGTTGTTTTTGTCGCACTGCTTTGCTTTATCTTGGCCAGGTCGCAGTTGTAAATGAGAACTTGTTCTCAAGTAGCCTACCTGGTTAAGTAAAGGTTAAATAAAAAATTAAATAAATAGAAAATGACTCAAATAAAAGTCACCTTGTAAAATTCTACTTGAGAAAAAGTATTTGGTTTAAAATATACTTCTGTGTCAAAAGTAAAAGTATAAATCATTTGAAATTCTTTATATTAAGCAAACCAGATGGCACCATTTTCTAGTTTTTATTTGTTTACGGATAGCCAGGGGCACGCAATGCAAATAGTCTGGGTAGCCATTTGATTAGCTGTTAAGGAGTCTTATGACTTGGGGTGCGTGAATTAGAATATTTTCCTGTCCTGCTAAGCATTCAAAATGTAAAGACTACTTTTGGCTGTCAAGGATGAAAGTACGAAAATAAAAAATAAAAAAATGTATGAAATGTATGCATTGACTACGGTAAGTCGCTCTGGATAAGAGCGTCTGCTAAATGACAAAAAAATAAATACAAAAATAAAAGGAAAATGTATGGAGTAAAAAATAAAATATTTTCTTAAGGAGTAGTGAAGTAAAAGTAGTCAAAAATATAAATAAAAAAGTACAGATACCCCATAAAACGACTCACAAAAGTATGTGAACTCTTTGTAATTACCTGGATTTCTGCATAAATTGGTTGTAAAATTTGATTTGATCTTCATCTAAGTCACAATAATAGACAAACACAGTCTGCTTAAACTAATAACACACAAACAATAGTATGTTTTCATGTCTTTATTGAACACACCGTGTAAACATTCAGTGTAAGGTGGAAAAAGTATGTGAACCCTTGGATTTAATAACAACGGTCAGGAGGAATTTTGGACCGTTCATCTTTTACAAAACTGTTTCAGTTCATCAATATTCTTGATGTCTGGTGTGAACCACTCTGTGCCACAGCATTTTTAATCAGGTTGAGGTCAGGTCAGGAAGGAGTATTTTCTTCTGTTGAAGCCATTCTGTTGTTGATTTACTTCTGTCTTTTGGGTTGTTGTCCTGTTGCATCACCCAACTTCTGTTGAGCTTCAATTGGCGGACAGACAGCCTTACATTCTCCTGCAAAATGTCTTGATCAACTTGGGAATTCATTTTTCCGTCAATGATAGCAAGCTGTCCAGGCCCTGAGGCAGCAAAGCAACCCCAAACCATGATGCTCCCTCCACCATACTTTACAGTTGGGAGGTTTTGATGTTGGTGTGCTGTGCCTTTTTTTCTCCACATAGTGTTGTTTTCCTTTCAAACAACTCAACTGTAGTTTCATCTGTCCACAGAATATTTTGCCAGAAGCGCTGTGGAACATCCAGGTGCTCTTTTGCAAACTTCAGACGTGCAGACATTTTTTTTAGACAGCAGTGGCTTCTTCCGTGGTGTCCTCCCATGAACACCATTCTTGTTTAGTGTTTTACGTATCGTAGACTCGTCAACAGAGATGTTGGCATCTTCCAGAGATTTCTGTAAGTCTTTAGCGACACTCTAGGATTCATCTTAACCTCATTGAGCATTCTGCGCTGTGCGCTTGCAGTCATCTTTGCAGGACGGCCACTCCTAGGGAGAGTAGCAACAGTGCTGAACTTTCTCCATTTATAGACAATTTGTCTTACCGTGGACTGACTTAGAGATACTTTTGCAACCCTTTCCAGCTTCAATCAGGGCAACAATTCTTAATTTTGGGTCTTCTGCGATCTCTCTCTCTTGTTCGAGGCATGGCTCACATCAGGCAAAGCTTCTTGTGAATAGCAAACTCACATTTTGTGAGTGTTATTTATAGGGCAAGGCAGCTCTAACCAACATCTCCAATCCCGTCTCATTGATTGGACTCCAGGTTAGCTGACTCCGTACTCCAATTAGCTTTTGGAGAAATCATTAGCTGAGGGGTTCACATACTTTTCCCAACCTACACTGTGAATGTTTAAATGATGTATTCAATATAGACAAGAAAAATACAATTTGTGTGTTATTAGTTTAAGCACACTGTTTGTCTATTGTTGTGACTTAGATGAAGATCAGATCAAATGTGATGACTGATTTATGCAGAAATCCAGGTAATTCCGAAGGGTTTACATAGTTTTTCTTGCCACTGTAAGCAGTACTTTAAAGTATTTTTAATTAAGTACTTTACACAGCTGGTGGCTGCTAACAAACTATTATCCTGCCTTGTGTTATGTTTCAATCAAAGCAAATATCCTGTCGCACTCTGGTCAGTTTAGGATACATTTTATTTTACTGTTCAGCTTCGTCTAACCGTCCTAAAATCTCATTTGAAATTAGGTGTTTTTGGTGTAACAGTAACTATACACCTACTATTATATTCGGTTCTGTTCATGTAAAATGCAAATAAATCATGTGATCTTCCAAGACATTGATTCAGCTTTGCTCTAACTTTACTAAACCAGCACCATCATGTTCTAACCCCCCTTAGGGGTTAGAGAAGGTTAGGGGTTAGGGTTGGGTTAGGGGTTAGGGTTAGTGGTCAGAGAAGGTTAGGGGTTAGGGTTGGGTTAGGGGTTAGGGTTGGGTTAGGGTTAGGGGTTAGAGAAGGTTAGGGGTTAGAGAAGGTTAGGGGTTAGAGAAGGTTAGGGGTTAGAGAAGGTTAGGGGTTAGAGAGGGTTAGGGGTTAGGGGTTGGGTTAGAGGTTAGAGAAGGTTAGGGGTTAGAGAAGGTTAGGGGTTAGAAGGTTAGGGGTTAGAAGGTTAGGGGTTAGAAGGTTAGGGGTTAGAAGGTTAGGGGTTAGAAGGTTAGGGGTTAGAAAGTTAGGGGTTAGAAGGGTAGGGGTTAGAGGGTTAGGGGTTAGTGTTGGGTTAGGGGTTAGTGTTGGGTTAGGGGTTAGTGTTGGGTTAGGGGTTAGTGTTGGGTTAGGGGTTAGTGTTGGGTTAGGGTTGGGGTTAGGGGTTGGGGTTAGGGGTTGGGGGTTTTGGGTTTGGGGTTAGGGGTTGGGGGTTTTGGGTTTGGGGTTAGGGTTAGGGGTTGGGTTAGGGTTAGGGGTTGGGTTAGGGTTAGGGGTTGGGTTAGAGGTTAGAGAAGGTTAGGGGTTAGAGAAGGTTAGGGGTTAGAGAAGGTTAGGGGTTAGGGTTGGGTTAGGGGTTGGGGTTAGGGGTTGGGGTTAGGGGTTGGGGGTTTTGGGTTTGGGTTAGGGGTTTTGGGTTTGGGTTAGGGGTTGGGTTAGGGTTAGGGGTTGGGTTAGGGGTTAGGTGTTGGGTTAGGGTTAGGGGTTAGGGGTTAGGGTTTGGGTTAGGGGTTGGGTTTGGGTTAGGGGTTGGGTTAGGGGTTGGGTTAGGGTTAGGGGTTGGGGGTTAGGGTTAGGGGTTGGGGGTTTGGGTTAGGGGTTGGGTTAGGGTTTGGGGTTAGGGTTAGGGGTTGGGTTAGGGTTTGGGGTTAGGGTTAGGGGTTGGGTTAGGGTTTGGGGTTAGCCCTGAATGCTGATATCACAAACCCCCGGGGTGCCTTATTGCTATTTTTACCAATTGTAATTAGAGCAGTAGAAATAAATGTTTTGTCAAAGACATGATATACGGTCTGATATACCATGGCTGTCAGCCAATCAGCATTCAGGGCTGGAACCACCCAGTTAATCATTGTGATTATAATACGTGATGAGTAGGACTCTGAGACGCAGGTAACAGGTCAGGTCAGGTGATTGGAGTGCCCTTCATGGTGGTACTGTTAGGACAGCGCCAGGATGGTCCTGTTGAAGACGGTAAATCAACCGTTGGTGCTGAAGGACAGCTCTGCCGTTCGGCCAGTTCAGGAACAAGCAACAGTAGTTTACAGTCTGCCTATAGCCTCATGTAAATACATATACTATCTGTAGCCTCATGTAAATACATATACTATCTATAGCCTATAGCCTCATGTAAATACATATACTGTCTATAACCTCATGTAAATACATATACTATCTGTAGTCTATAGCCTCATGTACATACATATACTATCTGTAGTCTATAGCCTCATGTAAATACATATACTATCTGTAGTCTATAGCCTCATGTAAATGCATATAGCTGAATATCATGGCTCTGTTTACGAGGAGAGCTTTACTGTGACGAGGTAATTCAGTGTATTGTGTAGATTTCACTGTATCATAAATAAACTTTGATTTGATTAGCTTGAACACATGATTCCAATATAGGGGCCACCTATTACAGAGTGAAATAAAACCGACGGAGAACCATCCAGTCATGGAGTTTATTTGCAGAGATTAAACATGCTGTGAAATCAATTGACCAAGTAGTGGACATGGATCATTACTATGTAGAATTGCAGGAAATTCGCTTTAAAACATCCATCTGATCAAGCTTTAGGTGATGTGTATTCATGCATCTCAATAAACTAGAACTTAAATGCATTTTACCTCCAACTTGGCCCATTTCCATTTTCCCATCTTGACCAACAGCCAGTATAGACTAAATATCCCAAGCAGGGCTGCAGCAACTTCCTGTCCTTGGGCTTTGCAGTGGGCCTCTCTGGTTTGGGTCTCCTCTGCAGAATGTGTCACTAACCAAGTGGTCCCATATCCTTCTAGGTTCCACTGTGCGAGAGGGATCATCAACATCAATGCAGACACACAGTGAATTTAGAGTTTCTTTTCAACCTTCTGATTGGTCAAAGTCGTCAAGCCTCTGACGAGCCGCAGCAGTGCACTCACATAGTCTACAGTACTTCATCATTCTGTCCCCCACCAGAGAGACGAAACCACCATTTACCTCAGTCTGCAGTTCTTCATCATTCTGTCCCCCACCAGAGAGAAGAAACCACCATTTATCACATAGTCTGCAGTTCTTCATCATTCTGTCCCCCACCAGAGAGACGAAACCACCATTTACCTCACATAGTCTACAGTACTTCATCATTCTGTCCCCCACCAGAGAGACGAAACCACCATTTACCTCACATAGTCTACAGTACTTCATCATTCTGTCCCCCACCAGAGAGACGAAACCACCATTTATCACATAGTTTGCAGTTCTTCATCATTCTGTCCCCCACCAGAGAGACAAAACCACCATTTATCACATAGTCTGCAGTTCTTCATCATTCTGTCCCACCAGAGAGACAAAACCACCATTTACCTCATAGTCTACAGTTCTTCATCATTCTGTCCCCCACCAGAGAGACGAAACCACCATTTATCACATAGTCTGCAGTTCTTCATCATTCTGTCCCACCAGAGAGACAAAACCACCATTTACCTCATAGTCTACAGTTCTTCATCATTCTGTCCCCCACCAGAGAGAAGAAACCACCATTTACCTCATAGTCTGCAGTTCTTCATCATTCTGTCCCCCACCAGAGAGACGAAACTACCATTTATCTCATATTGTATTTACAGTTCTTCAGGCTGCGAAACATTTTTATTTGGTTTGTCATTCTGTAATTTTTCATGGGGAATGTTTGTGCTAATGAAATATTTATTTAGAAGTTATCAGAATTAAAGTTTTACCAGCTCTGTGTATCCTCCACACTGCACTACACCCCTGCTAATCGGGTGCACTTCTGTAAACTGCAATTCCCCAATTCAACACAGGGTGGCGATATAGAGTATCTTAACTAGAGAGGATGAAACCAATGACTGTATATATGAATGGACAAAACCATCGATCACGTGACACCATTCACTCCTATGTGAAGAGTCAATAGTGTATTGAAGCCAGATGAAGCTGGCGTCTCATGGAGTTTGAGCTACTCCTGGAAGTGGCGTTGCAGGCTAGCTCAGTGCTGCCCTCTCTCAATGATTAACTCAAGTTGAAGGTCAACCTGGGGTACTGCAGGCTAGCTCAGTGCTGCCCCCTCTCAATGATTAACTCAAGTTGAAGGTCAACCCGGGGTACTGCAGGCTGCCATTAACAACTACATTTTCCTTATAACTTCTGTGTGCGATATTTGTTGTAAATAATCGGTTCAAGGACATAACGCTGGTGTGTTAGAAGCAAATTTTTTCGTACCATGATTGTCTTCAAATTTTGTATTTATTTACGCCAAGATTGACCATGAATATTGTCATTTTTCCGTTCACTATCCAATTTTGTGCTAACAATACCTGCAGTACCACGGTCGGCCTTGAACGCCAGAGGGGGCCGCCGTTCTCCCCTGGATGAACCCTACTGTAAAATATATTATCTAACTTTATTTCCAGATCCAAGAGAACTCCCCTGCACACCATGCTGGTTTGGAGCCATTATTTGACTTCATCCTATCAATAGGAAACACCAGACTGGTGAGTTATGGGGACAGAGGGATTCTTTAACACCAGACTGGTGAGTTATAGACTGGTGAGTTATGGGGACAGAGGGATTCTATAACACCAGACTGGTGAGTTATGGGGACAGAGGGATTCTATAACACCAGACTGGTGAGTTATAGACTGGTGAGTTATGGGGACAGAGGGATTCTATAACACCAGACTGGTGAGTTATAGACTGGTGAGTTATGGGGACAGAGGGATTCTTTAACATCTATAATATATATTTCTCATCCCTTAGTTGTGTGTTTTGTATAATATACATTCATTTAAAAACTAGTTGGATTTTATGGAATAAAACAAGCATTGTAATATGATAGCTCTTCTCCTTCACGGACTGTATCAACAGGAACAGGTGTAGCCAGCCTACAGGAACAGGAAGAGGTGTAGCCAGCCTACAGGAACAGGTGTAGCCAGCCTACAGGAACAGGTGTAGCCAGCCTACAGGAACAGGTGTAGCCAGCCTACAGGAACAGGAAGAGATGTAGCTAGTCTACAGGAACAGGAAGAGATGTAGCCAGTCTACAGGAACAGGAACAGGTGTAGCCAGTCTACAGGAACAGGAACAGGTGTAGCCAGTCTACAGGAACAGGAACAGGTGTAGCCAGCCTACAGGAACAGGTGTAGCCAGCCTACAGGAACAGGTGTAGCCAGCCTACAGGAACAGGTGTAGCCAGCCTACAGGAACAGGAAGAGGTGTAGCCAGCCTACAGGAACAGGAAGAGGTGTAGCCAGCCTACAGGAACAGGAAGAGGTGTAGCCAGCCTACAGGAACAGGAACAGGTGTAGCCAGCCTACAGGAACAGGTGTAGCCAGCCTACAGGAACAGGAAGAGATGTAGCCAGCCTACAGGAACTGGAACAGGTGTAGCCAGCCTGTAGGAACAGGTGTAGCCAGCCTGTAGGAACAGGTGTAGCCAGCCTGTAGGAACAGGTGTATCCAGCCTGTCACTGTTTCTTTATGAACAGGTGTGTGGGTACTGTGTATTCCTGCTGAAACCTGTTATTACCCTCTCCCCGCTCCAGAACAGAGATAATGACCTGCTGATAGCTGTTATTACCCTCTCCCCACTCCAGAGATAATGACCTGCTGAAGGCTGTTATTACCCTCTCCCCAATCCAAAACAGAGATAATGACCTGCTGATAGCTGTTATTACCCTCTCCCCACTCCAGAACAGAGATAATGACCTGCTGATAGCTGTTATTACCCTCTCCCCAATCCAGAACAGAGATAATGACCTGCTGATAGCTGTTATTACCCTCTCCCCGCTCCAGAACAGAGATAATGACCTGCTGATGGCTGTTATTACCCTCTCCCCGCTCCAGAACAGAGATAATGACCTGCTGATAGCTGTTATTACCCTCTCCCCGCTCCAGAACAGAGATAATGACCTGCTGATAGCTGTTATTACCCTCTCCCCGCTCCAGAACAGAGATAATGACCTGCTGATAGCTGTTATTACCCTCTCCCCGCTCCAGAACAGAGATAATGACCTGCTGATAGCTGTTATTACCCTCTCCCCGCTCCAGAACAGAGATAATGACCTGCTGATAGCTGTTATTACCCTCTCCCCGCTCCAGAACAGAGATAATGACCTGCTGATAGCTGTTATTACCCTCTCCCCGCTCCAGAACAGAGATAATGACCTGCTGATGGCTGTTATTACCCTCTCCCCGCTCCAGAACAGAGATAATGACCTGCTGATAGCTGTTATTACCCTCTCCCCGCTCCAGAACAGAGATAATGACCTGCTGATAGCTGTTATTACCCTCTCCCCGCTCCAGAACAGAGATAATGACCTGCTGATAGCTGTTATTACCCTCTCCCCGCTCCAGAACAGAGATAATGACCTGCTGATAGCTGTTATTACCCTCTCCCCGCTCCAGAACAGAGATAATGACCTGCTGATAGCTGTTATTACCCTCTCCCCGCTCCAGAACAGAGATAATGACCTGCTGATAGCTGTTATTACCCTCTCCCCGCTCCAGAACAGAGATAATGACCTGCTGATAGCTGTTATTACCCTCTCCCCGCTCCAGAACAGAGATAATGACCTGCTGATAGCTGTTATTACCCTCTCCCCGCTCCAGAACAGAGATAATGACCTGCTGATAGCTGTTATTACCCTCTCCCCGCTCCAGAACAGAGATAATGACCTGCTGATAGCTGTTATTACCCTCTCCCCGCTCCAGAACAGAGATAATGACCTGCTGATAGCTGTTATTACCCTCTCCCCGCTCCAGAACAGAGATAATGACCTGCTGATAGCTGTTATTACCCTCTCCCCGCTCCAGAACAGAGATAATGACCTGCTGATAGCTGTTATTACCCTCTCCCCGCTCCAGAACAGAGATAATGACCTGCTGATAGCTGTTATTACCCTCTCCCCGCTCCAGAACAGAGATAATGACCTGCTGATAGCTGTTATTACCCTCTCCCCCGCTCCAGAACAGAGATAATGACCTGCTGATAGCTGTTATTACCCTCTCCCCGCTCCAGAACAGAGATAATGACCTGCTGATAGCTGTTATTACCCTCTCCCCGCTCCAGAACAGAGATAATGACCTGCTGATAGCTGTTATTACCCTCTCCCCACTCCAGAACAGAGATAATGACCTGCTGAAGGTTTTGCTGAAGGCCAACGTGGAGAAGGCTGTGCGGCTGGAGGTGTGGAGCACCAAGGGTCTTAGGGTCAGAGAGCTGGAGGTGGTCCCTAGCAACATGTGGGGTGGGCAGGGTCTCCTGGGGGCTTCTGTACGCTTCTGCAGCTTCCAGGGAGCCAATGAGAAGGTCTGGCACGTCCTGGTGAGTTAGGACAAGTCACAGTGGATCCTCTGTTGTTGCTTTGTTATCATAGAATTCATGTAGCCTCATGTATAGGACTCTAGTGGCTTTATACACGGCAGACACCACATCACAAACCTCTGGGGTTTTTAAATGACTATGCATTGTGTTTTCCATAGGTTTGTCAAATCTGAAATGATAACTTCTTCCTTTTCTTTCAGGATGTAGGATCGAATTCCCCAGCGGCGTTGGCTGGCTTGCAGGCACATCAAGACTTCATTGTTGGAGCGGACCAGGTGTTGCAAGATGTATGATTAAGACCAGTAACCTATTGTTTGCACGGAAAATCCATTTCACCAAATATCCAATACTTTTTCAAAGTTAGAAATTGCTGAAAGATATTTTTTGTTCACTGTTAGCTGGTGTGTTTTTCCTTCCAGATTGCCCTTTTTTATTACTGAAGTGTCTATGATTGTGTTGTTTCACTCTGCAGTCTGAGGACTTGTTCACCCTGATCGAGAGCAACGAGGGCAAGCCTCTGAAGCTGCTGGTCTACAACACTGGGACAGAGCTCTGTAGAGAGCTGGTGGTTACCCCCAATGGAGCCTGGGGCGGAGAGGGCAGGTAAAGGTCTCTCCACTCTAACGGACTGAATCAACCTCTTTTTATATCCCGCTACCGCTTCATACCCTGCTACAAACGTTAGCAACGGGTATATTCACGGTATACCATATTCACAATATACCATACCCCCTTTGCAACGGGTATATTCACGGTATACCATATTCACAATATACCATACCCCCTTAGCAACGGGTATATTCACGGTATACCATATTCACAATATACCATACCCCTTTAGCAACGGGTATATTCACGGTATACCATATTCACAATATACCATACCCCCTTAGCAACGGGTATATTCACGGTATACCATATTCACAATATACCATAGCCCCTTTGCAACGGGTATATTCACGGTATACCATATTCACAATTACCATACCCCCTTAGCAACGGGTATATTCACAATATACCATATTCACAATGTACCATACCCCCTTAGCAACGGGTATATTCACAATATACCATACCCCCTTAGCAACGGGTATATTCACGGTATACCATATTCACAATATACCATAGCCCCTTAGCAACGGGTATATTCACGGTATACCATATTCACAATATACCATACCCCCTTAGCAACGGGTATATTCACGGTATACCATATTCACAATATACCATACCCCCTTAGCAACGGGTATATTCACTGTATACCATATTCACAATGTACCATACCCCCTTAGCAACGGGTATATTCACGGTATACCATATTCACAATATACCATACCCCCTTAGCAACTGGTATATTCACTGTATACCATATTCACAATGTACCATACCCCCTTAGCAACGGGTATATTCACGGTATACCATATTCACAATGTACCATACCCCCTTAGCAACGGGTATATTCACTGTATACCATATTCACAATGTACCATACCCCCTTAGCAACGGGTATATTCACGGTATACCATATTCACAATATACCATACCCCCTTAGCAACGGGTATATTCACGGTATACCATATTCACAATATACCATACCCCCTTAGCAACGGGTATATTCACGGTATACCATATTCACAATATACCATACCCCCTTAGCAACGGGTATATTCACGGTATACCATATTCACAATATACCATACCCCCTTAGCAACGGGTATATTCACAATATACCATATTCACAATATACCATAGCCCCTTAGCAACGGGTATATTCACAATATACCATATTCACAATATACCATAGCCCCTTAGCAACGGGTACATTCACAATATACCATATTCACAATATACCATAGCCCCTTAGCAACGGGTACATTCACAATATACCATATTCACAATATACCATAGCCCCTTAGCAACGGGTATATTCACAATATACCATATTCACAATATACCATAGCCCCTTAGCAACGGGTATATTCACAATATACCATAGCCCCTTAGCAACGGGTACATTCACAATATATCATATTCACAATATACCATAGCCCCTTAGCAACGGGTATATTCACAGTATACCATAGCCCCTTAGCAACGGGTACATTCACAATATATCATATTCACAATATACCATAGCCCCTTAGCAACGGGTATATTCACAGTATACCATAGCCCCTTAGCAACGGGTATATTCACAGAATACCATAGCCCCTTAGCAATGGGTATATTCACAGTATACCATAGCCCCTTAGCAATGGGTATATTCACTGTATACCATAGCCCCTCCAGGCTTATTGTGTAATTCTGTCTCAGCTTAGGCTGTGGTATTGGATACGGCTACTTGCACCGAATCCCAAGCCGTCCTGTTATCCTGAACAGCCATGGGGCCCTTCCTTTACCTCCACCTGATGACAACAGCAGAACCCGAGAGATGCCGGCTGGCCACCACACTGAGGTAGACACCTTCACATCTCACCTCTAGTTCCCTTTCAGACTAGACAATTTTACTGACCGTTGATAAACGGTTAGGAATTCTTTTAGATGAGTATGATACATTTTCATTGAATATCCCGTTTGTATTTAGAATGATATGTAGCTAAGTTACATGTTTTATTTCAACTTTATTCCTCTAAGACCCTTTATGATGGAGAGCAAATACATCCAGGATGTACAGTAGTAGCACTGTCTCATCTCAGGTTCCCTTTAAACTCTCCATCTGGCCTTAACCTCTCCATCTGGCCTTAACCTCTCCATCTGGCCTTAACCTCTCCATCTGGCCTTAACCTCTCTCCATCTGGCCTTAACCTCTCCGTCTGGCCTTAACCTCTCCGTCTGGCCTTAACCTCTCCGTCTGGCCCTCTCCATCTGGCCTTAACCTTCTCCATCTGGCCCTCTCCATCTGGCCCTCCCTATCTGGCCTTAACCTCTCCATCTGGCCCTCCCCATCTGGCCTTAACCTCTCCATCTGGCCTTAACCTCTCCATCTGGCCCTCTCCATCTGGTCATAACCTCTCCATCTGGCCTTAACCTCTCCATCTGGTCATAACCTCTCCATCTGGCCTTAACCTCTCCATCTGGTCTTAAACTCTCCATCTGGCCTTAACCTCTCCATCTGGCCTTAACCTCTCTATCTGGCCCTCTCCATCTGGCCCTCTCCATCTGGCCCTCTCCATCTGGCCCTCTCCATCTGGCCCTCTCCATCTGGCCCTCTCCATCTGGTCTTAACCTCTCCATCTGGTCATACCATCTGGTCATAACCTCTCCATCTGGTCATAACCTCTCCATCTGGTCATAACCTCTCCATCTGGTCATAACCTCACCTCTCCATCTGGTCATAACCTCTCCATCGGGCCTTAACCTCTCCATCTGGTCATAACCTCTCCATCTGGCCTTAACCTCTCCATCTGGCCTTAACCTCTCCATCTGGTCATAACCTCTCCATCTGGCCTTAACCTCTCCATCTGGCCTTAACCTCTCCATCTGGCCTTAACCTCTCCATCTGGTCAGCAGGGTGAAGGAGTGTTGGGTCCGCAGCAGCTCATCCAGGTCCCCTCTCTACCTCTACCTCCTCCCATCCAGAGAATCATGGACCCAGGTAACCTTCTACTCAGGAAGTAATTGAATCATTAGGGCCAGACACAGATTAAGCCTGGTCCTGGACTAAAAAGCTCTTTTTAAATTCAGAATATTCATTCTTTGCGAATTCTGTTTTAACCTGGACTAGGTTTAATCTGTGTCTGGGAATCCGGCCATAAAATGCTTCAATATTTGTTGTGTTTTCTGGGTATCTGTGTTAAAGGACTCCCCCAGAGGAAGTTGCCACCACTATTTCAATGTAATTTCCTGTCCTAGAGATGGAACGCAGGTTTAGGTTCCACCTCCGAAAGAATGACAAAGGCTACTTATACATATTCAGGAATTGGGTGTGGAAATTTCCACATGGAGTTACTAGACATCAACAACTAGGGAACTGACAGCGGTCAGTGCAGCTAGCTATGTTGATAACATAAACGAGCTGGATAAGGTTATCTAATTATTGATGTTTTTTCTTTAACTACACCGCATTCAGAGATTACCCAGCTGGCTGTGTGGCTGGTTCTGGAGGTGAATTTGTCATAAGAAATTAATTTAGGGAAAACTTTGACTTCTCCAATCTATTGTCGTCTCCAAAGTTGTGACATCTTCCATAAATTGTGAATCAGGCGGTATTATGAATCCACCGTATAAATAGTTAGAAAGCATAGGATGAAGCGCCGCAAATATGGCGGAGTCCAGGGGGGAGCGGGTTTGCAAAATGCTGTCATATCATGCAATTATACCATTTATAAAATGGTCAGAGATTATATATATATATATATATATATTAATACAAACTAGCTAAAAAATAAGTGAACATTTCCAAATGATCCAATTTCTGGAAGGGATCAAAAAATGGAAGTGTAAAAACCAAAGTTTGAAGCCCTTATTTTAATTAGCTCTATGGGCTCAGTAGACACAAGGCTGTTTGACACATCTCAGTCACCAAGAGGGAGAATGTTTCAGCTGTTTCTGAATAATAAACATGCTGGTGGGTGGTAATATTAAAATTCAACCCAGCACAGAAACAAAACGTAGGCTGAAAATAATTAGTATGTCGTATCATAGGAAAGACTCTGCGTTCACACGGATTAAAAACGAAGTGGGAAGTTTGGATTGACAGACATGCTTTCCTGTTGTTCTGTTTGACTGTCAGATTCCTCCAGTATCTCTGAGGCTCTGACACCTGACCTATCAGAGATGGTCTCCTCCATTGACATGGGTCACATGACCAAGGACGTGTCCATGCTAGCCAATGACGGGGATGTCTCCTGTCGTCAACACCACCCCAACCCCCAAGACCTGATGTCCCCTCTCTCTGGTGGAGCCGCCACAAGGGACCTGATGTCCCCTCTCTCTGGTGGAGCCGCCACAGGGGACCTGATGTCCCCTCTCTCTGGTGGAGCCGCCACAGGGGACCTGATGTCCCCTCTCTCTGGTGGAGCCGCCACAGGGGACATGATGTCCCCTCTCTCTGGTGGAGCCGCCACAGGGGACCTGATGTCCCCTCTCTCTGGTGGTGCCGCCACAGGGGACCTGATGTCCCCTCTCTCTGGTGGAGCCGCCACAGGGGACCTGATGTCCCCTCTCTCTGGTGGAGCCGCCACAGGGGACCTAATCAGTCATGACGTCTCAAAGGAGGCCCTGTCTGACACTGCTACATCACTGAACCAGGGTGTTGATCTGAACATGGCAATACACTCTCACCTGGCAAACCACAGCCCACAGCAGCAGAGGAGGAGGAGGAATTAGAGCTGTTGCTGCATCAGAGGAGGAGGAGGAGGAGAGGAGGCATTAGAGCACGTTGCTGCATCAGAGGAGGAGGAAGAGGAGGCATTAGAGCACATTGCTGCATCAGAGGAGGAGGAGGAATTAGAGCCCGTTGCTGCATCAGAGGAGGAGGAGGAGGCTTTAGAGCACGTTGCTGCATCAGAGGAGGAGGTGGAGGAGGAGGAGAGGAGGAGGAGTAGGAGAAGGAAGAGGAGGAGGCATTAGAGCACGTTGCTGCATCAGAGGAGGAGGAAGAGGAGACATTAGAGCCCGTTGCTGCATCAGAGGAGGAGGAGGAGGCTTTAGAGCACGTTGCTGCATCAGAGGAGGAGGAAGAGAAGGAGGAGGAAGAGGAGAAGGAGGAGGCATTAGAGCACGTTGCTGCATCGGAGGAGGAGGAGGAGGAGAGGAGGAGGAGGAGGAGAAGGAAGAGGAGGAGGCATTAGAGCACGTTGCTGCATCAGAGGAGGAAGAGGAGGAGGAGGAGGCATTAGAGCACGTTGCTGCATCAGAGAAGGAGGAGGAGGAGGAGGTATTAGAGCACGTTGCTGCATCAGAGGAGGAGGAGGCATTGGAGCACGTTGCTGCATCAGGAGGAGGAGGAGGAGAGGAGGAGGAGAAGGAAGAGGAGGAGGCATTAGAGCACGTTGCTGCATCAGAGGAGGAAGAGGAGGAGGTATTAGAGCACGTTGCTGCATCAGAGGAGGAGGAGGCATTGGAGCACGTTGCTGCATCAGGAGGAGGAGGAGAGGAGGAGGAGGAGGAGAAGGAAGAGGAGGAGGTATTAGAGCACGTTGCTGCATCAGAGGAGGAGGAGGCATTGGAGCACGTTGCTGCATCGGAGGAGAAGAGGAGGAGAAGGAAGAGGAGGAGGCATTAGAGCACGTTGCTGCATCAGAGGAGGAAGAGGAGGAGGAGGAGGCATTAGAGCACGTTGCTGCATCAGAGGAGGAAGAGGAGGAGGAGGAGGCATTAGAGCACGTTGCTGCATCAGAGAAGGAGGAAGAGGAGGAGGAGGAGGCATTAGAGCTCGTTGCTGCGTCAGAGGAGGAGGAGGCATTATAGCACGTTGCTGCATCAGAGGAAGAGGAAGAGGAGGACGAGGCATTAGAGCACGTTGCTGCATCGGACGAGGAGGAGGAGGAGGAAGAGGATGAGGTATTAGAGCACGTTGCTGCATCAGAGGAGGAGGAGGCATTGGAGCACGTTGCTGCATCAGGAGGAGGCGGAGGAGGAGGAGGCATTAGAGCACGTTGCTGCATTAGAGGAGGAGGAGGACCATTAGAGCACGTTGCTGCATCAGAGGAGGAGGAGGAGGAAGAGGAGGAGGAGGAGGAAGAGGAGGAGGCATTAGAGCACGTTGCTGCATCAGAGGAGGAGGAGGCGTTAGAGCACGTTGCTGCATTAGAGGAGGAAGAGGAGGAATAGGAGCGATTAGAGCACGTTGCTGCATTAGAGGAGGAGGAGGAGGAGGAGGAAGAGGAGGAGGCATTAGAGCACGTTGCTGCATCAGAGGAGGAGGAGGAGGCATTAGAGCACGTTGCTGCATCAGAGGAGGAGGAGGCATTAGAGCACATTGCTGCATCAGAGGAGGAGGAGGAGGAAGAGGAGGAGGAGGAAGAGCAGGAGGAGGAGGAGGCATTAGAGCACGTTGCTGCATCAGAGGAGGAGAGGAGGAGGAGGAGGCATTAGAGGACGTTGCTGCGTCGGAGGAGGAGGAGGAAGAGGAGGAGGCATTAGAGCACGTTGCTTTCCTGTCTCTTACTCAGACATACTACTTATATAGATTACATTAATAGATATATACAGGGAGAACCAGATCAATGTGTAGGGGTAATAGATATATACAGGGAGTACCAGATCAATGTGTAGGGGTAATATATATATATACAGGGAGTACCAGATCAATGTGTAGGGGTAATAGATATATACAGGGAGTACCAGATCAATGTGTAGGGGTAATAGATATATACAGGGAGTACCAGATCAATGTGTAGGGGTAATATATATATATACAGGGAGTACCAGATCAATGTGTAGGGGTAATATATATATATACAGGGAGAACCAGATCAATGTGTAGGGGTAATATATATATATACAGGGAGAACCAGATCAATGTGTAGGGGTAATAGATATATACAGGGAGTACCAGATCAATATATACACAAGGAGAACCAGATCAATGTGGAGAGGTAATAGATATATACAGGGAGAACCAGATCAATGTGTAGGGGTAATAGATATATACAGGGAGTACCAGATCAATGTGTAGGGGTAATAGATATATACAGGGAGAACCAGATCAATGTGTAGGGGTAATAGATATATACAGGGAGAACCAGATCAATGTGTAGGGGTAATAGATATATACATGGAGAACCAGTACCAGATCAATGTGTAGGGGTAATGGATATATACAGGGAGTACCAGTACCAGATCAATGTGTAGGGGTAATAGATATATACAGGGAGAACCAGATCAATGTGTAGGGGTAATAGATATATACAGGGAGTACCAGATCAATGTGTAGGGGTAATAGATATATACAGGGAGTACCAGATCAATGTGTAGGGGTAATAGATATATACAGGGAGAACCAGTACCAGATCAATGTGGAGGGGTAATAGATATATACAAGGAGAACCAGATCAATGTGGAGGTGTAATAGATATATACAGTGAGTACCAGATCAATGTGTAGGGGTAGTAGATATATACAGGGAGTACCAGATCAATGTGTAGGGGTAATAGATATATACAGGGAGAACCAGTACCAGATCAATGTGTAGGGGTAATAGATATATACAGGGAGAACCAGATCAATGTGGAGGGGTAATAGACATATACAAGCAGAACCAGATCAATGTGGAGGTGTAATAGATATATACAGTGAGTACCAGATCAATGTGTAGGGGTAATAGATATATACAGGGGGTACCAGATCAATGTGTAGGGGTAATAGATATATACAGGGAGAACCAGATCAATGTGTAGGGTAATAGATATATACAGGGAGAACCAGATCAATGTGTAGGGGTAATAGATATATACAGGGAGAACCAGATCAATGTGTAGGGGTAATAGATATATACAGGGAGTACCAGTACCAGATCAATGTGTAGGGGTAATAGATATATACAGGGAGAACCAGATCAATGTGGAGGGGTAATAGACATATACAAGCAGAACCAGATCAATGTGGAGGTGTAATAGATATATACAGTGAGTACCAGATCAATGTGTAGGGGTAATAGATATATACAGGGAGAACCAGATCAATGTGGAGGTGTAATAGATATATACAGTGAGTACCAGATCAATGTGTAGGGGTAGTAGATATATACAGGGAGTACCAGATCAATGTGTAGGGGTAATAGATATATACAGGGAGAACCAGTACCAGATCAATGTGTAGGGGTAATAGATATATACAGGGAGAACCAGTACCAGATCAATATGTAGGGGTAATAGATATATACAGGGAGAACCAGATCAATGTGGAGGGGTAATAGACATATACAAGGAGAACCAGATCAATGTGGAGGTGTAATAGATATATACAGTGAGAACCAGATCAATGTGTAGGGGTAATAGATATATACAGGGAGAACCAGATCAATGTGGAGGGGTAATAGACATATACAAGGAGAACCAGATCAATGTGGAGGTGTAATAGATATATACAGGGAGTACCAGATCGATGTGTGGGGTAATAGATATATACAGGGAGAACCAGATCAATGTAGATGGGTAATAGATATATACAGGGAGTACCAGATCAATGTGGAGGAGTAATAGATATATACAAGGAGAACCAGATCAATGTGGAGGGGTAGTAGATATATACAGGGAGAACCAGATCAATGTGTAGGGGTAATAGATATATACAGGGAGAACCAGTACCAGATCAATGTGTAGGGGTAATAGATATATACAGGGAGAACCAGTACCAGATCAATGTGTAGGGGTAATAGATATATACAGGGGGTACCAGATCAATGTGTAGGGGTAATAGATATATACAGGGAGAACCAGATCAATGTGTAGGGGTAATAGATATATACAGGGAGAACCAGATCAATGTGTAGGGGTAATAGATATATACAGGGAGAACCAGATCAATGTGGAGGGGTAATAGATGTATACAGGGAGTACCAGATCAATGTGTAGGGGTAATATATATATATATATATACAGGGAGAACCAGATCAATGTGTAGGGGTAATAGATATATACAGGGAGTACCAGTACCAGGTCAATGTGTAGGGGTAATAGATATATACAGGGGTACCAGATCAATGTTGAGGGGTAATAGATATATACAGGGAGAACAGATCAATGTGGAGGGGTAATAGATATATACAGGGAGAACTAGATCAATGTGGAGGGGTAATAGATATATACAGGGAGTACCAGATCAATGTGGAGGGGTAATATACACTGCTGTTTTCCTAGATATGGCTACTACACTGCTCAAAAAAATAAAGGGAACACTTAAACAACACAATGTATCTCCAAGTCAATCACACTTCTGTGAAATCAAACTGTCCACTTAGGAAGCAACACTGATTGACAATAAATTTCACATGCTGTTGTGCAAATGGAATAGACAACAGGTGGAAATTTTAGGCAATTAGCAAGACACCCCCAATAAAGGAGTGGTTCTGCAGGTGGAGACCACAGACCACTTCTCAGTTCCTATGCTTCCTGGCTGATGTTTTGGTCACTTTTGAATGCTGGCGGTGCTTTCACGCTAGTGGTAGCATGAGACGGAGTCTACAACCCACACAAGTGGCTCAGGTAGTGCAGCTCATCCAGGATGGCACATCAATGCGAGCTGTGGCAAGAAGGTTTGCTGTGTCTGTCAGCGTAGTGTCCAGAGCATGGAGGCGCTACCAGGAGACAGGTCAGTACATCAGGAGACGTGGATGAAGGCCGTAGGAGGGCAACAACCTAGCAGCAGGACCGCTACCTCCGCCTTTGTGCAAGGAGGAGCAGGAGGAGCACTGCCAGTAGCCCTGCAAAATGACCTCCAGCAGGCCACAAATGTGCATGTGTCTGCTCAAATGGTCAGAAACAGACTCCATGAGGGTGGTATGAGGGCCTGACGTCCACAGGTGGGGGTTGAGCTTACAGCCCAACACCGTGCAGGACGTTTTGCATTTGCCAGAGAACACCATGATTGGCAAATTCGCCACTGGCGACCTGTGCTCTTCACAGATGAAAGCAGGTTCACACTGAGCACGTGACAGACGTGAGCACGTGACAGACGTGACAGAGTCTGGAGACGCCGTGGAGAACGTTCTGCTGCCTGCAACATCCTCCAGCATGACCGGTTTGGCGGTGGGTCAGTCATGGTGTGGGGGTGGCATTTCTTTGGGGTGCCGCACAGCCCTCCATGTGCTCGCCAGAGGTAGCCTGACTGCCATTAGGTACCCGAGATGAGATCCTCAGACCCCTTTTGAGACCATATGCTGGTGCGGTTGGCCCTGGGTTCCTCCTAATGCAAGACAATGCTAGACCTCATGTGGCTGGAGTGTGTCAGCAGTTCCTGCAAGAGGAAGGTATTGATGCTATGGACTGGCCCGCCCGTTCCCCAGACCTGAATCAAATCAAATCAAATGTATTTATATAGCCCTTCTTACATCAGCTGATATCACAAAGTGCTGTACAGAAACCCAGCCTAAAACCCCAAACAGCAAGCAATGCAGGTGTAGAAGCACGGTGGCTAGGAAAAACTCCCTAGAAAGGCCAAAACCTAGGAAGAAACCTAGAGAGGAACCAGGCTATGAGGGGTGGCCAGTCCTCTTCTGGCTGTGCCGGGTGGAGATTATAACAGCACATGGCATAGATGTTCAAATGTTCATAAATGACCAGCATGGTCAAATAATAATAATCATAGTAGTTGTCGAGGGGTGCAAACAAGTCAGTAACGCAAGAGTAAATGTCAGTTGGCTTTTTCATAGCCGATCTTTGATAGTATCTCTACCGCTCCTGCTGTCTCTGGAGAGTTGAAAACAGCAGGTCTGGGACAGGTAGCACGTCGGTGAATAGGTCAGGGTTCCAGCAGGTCTGGGACAACAGGTCTGGGGACAGGTAGCACGTCCGGTGAACAGGTCAGGGTTCCATAGCTGCAGGGCAGAACAGTTGGAACTGGAGCAGCAGCACGGCCAGGTGAACTGGGGACAGCAAGGAGTCATCAAGCCAGGTAGTCCTGAGGCATGGTCCTAGGGCTCAGGTCCTCCGAGAGAGAGAAAGAAAGAAAGAAAAGAGAGAATTAGAGAGAGCATATTAAATTAACACAGGACACCGGAAAAGACAAGAGAAATACTCCAGAGTGACAGACTGACCCTAGCCCCCGACACATAAACTACTGCAGCATAAATACTGGAGGCTGAGACAGGAGGGTTCAGGAGACACTGTGGCCCCATCCGATGAAACCCCCCAGACCAGGCCAAATAGGTAGGATATAACCCACCCACTTTGCCAAGGCACAGCCTCCACACCACTGGAGGGATATCGCCAACCACCAACATACCATCACGGGACAAGGCCAAGTATAGCCCACAAAGATCTCCGCCACGGCACAGCCCAAGGGGGGGCGCGAACCCAGACAGGAAGATCACGTCAGTGACTCAACCCACTCAAGTGACGCACCCCTCCCAGGGACGGCATGGAAGAACACCAGTAAGCCAGTGACTCAGCCCCCGTAATAGGGGTAGAGGCAGAGATTCCCAGTGGAAAGAGGGGAAACCGGCCAGGCAGAGACAGCAAGGGCGGTTCGTTGCTCCAGCCTTTCCGTTCACCTTCCACACCCCTGGGCCAGACTACACTTAATCATAGGACCTACTGAAGAGATGAGTCTTCAGTAAAGACTTAAAGGTTTGAGACTGAGTCTGCGTCTCTCACATGGGTAGGCAGACCATTCCATAGAAATGGAGCTCTATAGGAGAAAGCCCTGCCTCCAGCTGTTGCTTAGAAATTCTAGGAACAATTAGGAGGCCCGCGTCTTGTGACCGTAGCGTACGTGTAGGTATGTACGGCAGGACCAAATCGGGAAAGATAGTTAGGAGCAAGCCCATGTAATCCTTTGTAGGTTAGCAGTAACACCTTGAAATCAGCCCTTGCCTTAACAGGAAGCCAGTGTAGGGAGGCTAGCACTGGAGTAGTAATATATCACATTTTTTGGTTCTAGTCAGGATTTCTAGCAGCCGTATTTAGCACTAACTGAAGTTTATTTAGTGCTTTATCCGGGTAGCCGGAAAGTAGAGCATTGCAGTAGTCCAACCTAGAAGTACCAAAGGCATGGATTAATTTTTTTCATGCGTCATTTTTTGGACAGAAAGTTTCTGATTCTTGCCATGTTACGTAGATGGAAAAAAGCTGTCCTTGAAACAGTCTTGATATGTTCTTCAAAAGAGAGATCAGGGTCCCAGAGTAAACGCCGAGGTCCTTCACAGTTTTATTTGAGACGACTGTACAACCATCATGATTAATTGTCAGATTCAACAGAAGATCTCTTTGTTCTTGGGACCTAGGACGAGCATCTCTGTTTTGTCCGAGTTTAAGAGTAGAAAGTTTGCAGCCATCCACTTCCTATGTCTGAGACACAGGCTTCTAGCGAGGGCAATTTGGGGCTTCACCATGTTTCATTGAAATGTACAGCTGTGTGTCATCCGCATAGCAGTGAAATTTAACATTATGTTTTCGAATGACATCCCCAAGAGGTAAAATATATAGTGAAAACAATAGTGGTCCTAAAACGGAACCTTGAGGAACACCGAAATTTACAGTTGATTTTTCAGAGGACAAACCATTCACAGAGACAAACTGATATCTTTCCGACAGATAAGACCTAAACCAGGCCAGAACTGAATCCAGTTGAGCACATCTGGGACATCATGTCTCGCTCCATCCACCAATGCCACGTTGCACCACAGACTGTCCAGGAGTTGGTGGATGCTTTAGTCCAGGTCTGGGAGAGATCCCTCAGGAGACCATCCGCCACCTCATCAGGAGCATGCCCAGGCGTTGTAGGGAGGTCATACAGGCACGTGGAGGCCACACACACTACTGAGCCTCATTTTGACTTGTTTTAAGGACATTACATCAAAGTTGGATCAGCCTGTAGTGTGGTTTTCCACTTTAATTTTGAGTGTGACTCCAAATCCAGACCTCCATGGGTTGATAAATTGGATTTCCATTGATTATTTTTGTGTGATTTTGTTGTCAGCATTCAACTATGTAAAGAAAAAAGTATTTCATAAGATTATTTATTTCATTCAGATCTAGGATGTGTTGTTTAAGTGTTCCTTTATTTTTTGAGCAGTATATATATATATATATATATATACAGGAGTACCAGATCAATGTGTTGGGGTAATATATATTTACAGGGAGTACCAGATCAATGTGTAGGGGTAATAGATATATACAGGGAGAACCAGATCAATGTGTAGGGGTAATAGATATACAGGGAGTACCAGATCAATGTGTGGGGGTAATAGATATATACAGGGAGAACCAGATCAATGTGGAGGGGTAAAAGATATATACAGGGAGAACCAGATCAATGTGTAGGGGTAATAGATATATACAGGGAGTACCAGATCAATGTGTAGGGGTAATAGATATATACAGGGAGTACCAGATCAATGTGTAGGGGTAATAGATATATACAGGGAGAACCAGATCAATGTGGAGGGGTAATAGATATATACAGGGAGTACCAGATCAATGTGGAGGGGTAATATATGTATACAGGGAGAACCAGATCAATGTGGAGGGGTAATAGATATATACAGGGAGTACCAGATCAATGTGTAGGGGTAATAGATATATACAGGGAGTACAAGATCAATGTGGAGGGGTAATAGATATATACAGGGAGTACCAGTACCAGATCAATGTGGAGGGGTAATAGATATATACAGGGAGAACCAGATCAATGTGTAGGGTAATAGATATATACAGGGAGAACCAGATCAATGTGTAGGGTAATAGATATATACAGGGAGTACCATATCAATGTGTAGGGTAATAGATATATACAGGGAGAACCAGATCAATGTGGAGGGTAATAGATATATACAGGGAGAACCAGATCAATGTGGAGGGGTAATAGATATATACAGGGAGAACCAGATCAATGTGGAGGGTTAGATATATACAGGGAGAACCAGTACCAGATCAATGTGTAGGGGTAATAGATATATACAGGGAGAACCAGATCAATGTGGAGGGGTAATAGATATATACAGGGAGAACCAGATCAATGTGGAGGGGTAATAGATATATACAGGGAGAACCAGATCAATGTGGAGGGGTAATAGATATATACAGGAGAACCAGATCAATGTGGAGGGGTAATAGATATATACAGGGAGAACCAGATCAATGTGAGGGTAATAGATATATACAGGGAGAACCAATCAATGTGGAGGGTAATAGATATATACAGGAGAACCAGTACCAGATCAATGTGTAGGGTAATAGATATATACAGGGAGAACCAGATCAATGTGGAGGGGTAATAGATATATACAGGGAGAACCAGATCAATGTGGAGGGGTAATAGATATATACAGGGGGTACCAGATCAATGTGTAGGGTAATAGATATATACAGGGAGAACCAGATCAATGTGGAGGGTAATAGATATATACAGGGAGAACCAGTACCAGATCATGTGTAGGGTAATAGCAGCAGTGCCTTCAGAAAGTATTGAGACTTTATTCTAAAATTGATTAAATTGTTTTTTTTGTCCTCATCAATCTACACACAATAGCCCACAAAACCAGCAAAAAACTGTTTTATAAATTTAGGCAAATTTATAATAAAATCTCATTGTACCATCTAAAACGCTTTCAAATATTTTTAATAACCAAAGATATTGTATTATCAGTTGTTTGAAGCCTGTGTACAAAACCGAAAGTAAAAGATGCAAAACTAAACTTTAAGAATGGGAAGCATAGAAATTGCACACACAGAACAGATCTACCGCTTGTTAGACTGGCTTTCAATGAGAAGAACAGATCTATAACACATAGAACAGATCTACCTCTTGTTAGAATGGCTTTCAATGAGAAGGACAGATCTATAATCAAATCAAATGTATTTATAGCCCTTCGTACATCAGCTGATATCTCAAAGTGCTGTACAGAAACCCAGCCTAAAACCCCCAAACAGCAGCAATGCAGGTGAAAGAAGCACGGTGGCTAGGAAAAACTCCCTAGGAAAAACTCCCTAGAAAGGCCAAAAACCTAGGAAGAAACCTAGAGAGGAACCAGGCTATGAGGGGTGGCCAGTCCTCTTCTGGCTGTGCCGGGTGGATATTATAACAGAACATGGTCAAGATGTTAAAATGTTCATAAGACCAGCATGGTCAAATTAATAATCATGTAGTTGTCGAGGGTGCAACAAGCACATCCGGTGAACAGGTCAGGGTTCCATAGCCGCAGGCAGAACAGTTGAAACTGGAGCAGCACGTAGAACACATAGAACAGATCTACGTCTTGTTAGACTGGCTTTCAATGAGAAGAAAGATCTATACCTCAATTCGGTCGGGTCACCCAATAAGGTCCATATTGTCAAAGAAGGTTTTTTTCCTCTATGTGGAAAACTAGTGGCTGAATAGAATGACAATGTGGTTCCATGAAGCTGTGCAGTTCTGCTTATCAATGACATATAGTATCCATATTAAACACGCCTTGCATACGCGCTAACCTATACACAGTTTATTAGGTACACCGTCCCGTTCACCAACATGGACAGTGAGTCACGAGGCCGTGGCATCCAGTTGCTGTCTGATTCAACGTTAGAATGGGCGAAACGAGTGACCTGAGAGACGCTGCTTCAACGTTAGAATGGGCGAAAGCTGGTTGACAGCTGGTTGATGAGGTCGCAGGAGAATGGGAAGAATCATGCAAGTTAACAGGCGGGCCACAAACAGACAAATAACGTCGCAGTACAACAGGGATATGCAGAACGGCATCTCGGAACACACAACTCGTCGGTCCTCGTCACGGATTGGCTAATGCAGCAGACGACCACACCGGGTTCCCCTCCTATCAGCTAAAAAACAAGAAGAAGGGGCTCCAGGGGGATACCAACACTGGACAATTAAGGAGTGGAGAAACGTTGCCTGGTCCGATAAATCCTGGTTCCTGTCGCGTCATGCTGATGGCAGAGTCAGGATTTGGGCGTAAGCAGCATGGCCCCTCATTATGTCTCTTGACCCCCCCCACCCCCCCCTCCTCATATTAAGTCTCTGGACCCCCCCCCCCTCCTCATAATAATGTCTCTGGAACCCCCTCAGATATGTCTCTGGAACCCCCCCCTCATAATAATGTCTCTGGATCCCCCCTCGCCTCATAATAAGGTACCTGGAACCCCCCCTCATAATAATGTCCTCTGGAACCCCCCCTTCCCTCCTCATATAAGTGTCCTCTGGAACCCCCCCTTCCTCATAAAGAACGTCTCTGGAACCCACCCCCGCCCAATCCTCATAATTATGTCTCTGGAACCCCCCCGCTCGCAGAATAACGTCTCTGGAACACCCCCGCCCTCCCATAATAATGTCTCTGGAACCCCCCTATCCCTCCTCATAATATGTCTCGGAACCCCCCGCCTCAAATAAACGTCATCTGGAACACCCCCGCCCGCCCTCCTCATAATAATGTCTCTGGAACCCCCCCTTCCCTCCTCATATTAATGTCTCTGGAAACCCCCCCCCCCCTCCTCATATTAAGTGCTCTGGAACCCCCTTCCCTCATCATAATAATGGTCTCTGGAAACCCCCCTCCCTCCTCATAATAATGTCTCTGGGAACCCCCCCTTCCCACTCCTCATAATAATGTCTCTGGATCCCCCCCTCCTCATTAATAATGTCTCTGGAACCCCCCCTCATTAATAATGTCTCTAGAACCCCCCCTCCTCATATTCAATGTCTCTAGAACCCCCCCTCCGCATATTAATGTCCTCTGGAACCCCCCCCCTCCTCATATTAATGTCTCTGGATCCCCCCCCTTCATATTAATGTCTCTGGAACCCCCCCTCCTCATATTAATGTCTCTGGAACCCCCCCTCCTCATATTAATGTCTCTGGAACCCCCCCCTCCTCATATTAATGTCTCTGGAACCCCCCCTCCTCATATTAATGTCTCTGGAACCCCCCCCCTCATATTAATGTCTCTGGAACCCTCACCCCTCATAATTAATGTCTCTGGAACACCCCCCCCTCATAATAATGTCTCTTGGAAACCCCCCCTCCCTCCTCATAATAATGTCTCTGGAACCCCCCCCTTCCCTCCTCATAATAATGGTCTCTGGATCCCCCCCTTCCCTCCTCATAATAATGTCTCTGGATCCCCCCCCCTCCTCATAATAATGTCTCTGGAACCCCCCCTCCTCATTAATAATGTCTCTAGAACCCCCCCCCCTCCTCATATTAATGTCTCTAGAACCCCCCCTCCTCATATTAATGTCTCTGGAACCCCCCTCCTCATATTAATGTCTCTGGAACCCCCCCTCCTCATATTACATGTCTCTGGATCCACCCCCTTCATATTAATGTCTCTGGCACCCCCCCTCATAATAATGTCTCTAGACCCCCCATCCTCATATTAATGTCTCTAGAATCCCCTCCTCATATTAATGTCTCTGGAACCCCCCCCTCCTCCTTTAATCTCTCTGGAACCCCCCCTCCTCATATTAATGTCTCTGGAACCCCCCCTCATAATTAATGTCTCTGGAACCCCCCCCTCCTCATATTAATGTCTCTGGAACCCCCACTCCTCATATTAATGTCTCTGGAACCACCCTCCTCATATTAATTTCTCTGGAACCCCCCTCATATTAATGTCTCTGGAACCCCCCTCATATTAATGTCTCTGGAACCCCCCCCCTAATTTAATGTCTCCGGAACCCCCCTCATAATAATGTCTCTGGAACCCCCCCTCCTCATATTAATGTCTCTGGGAACCCCCCCTTCCTCCTCATAATAATGTCTCTGGAACCCCCCTTCCCTCCTCAAATAATGTCTCTGGATCCCCCCCTCCTCATATAATGTCTCTGGAAACCCCCCCTCATAATAATTGTCTGTAAGAACCCCCCCTCCTCATATTAATGTCTCTAGAACCCCCCCTCCTCATATTAATGTCTCTGTAACCCCCCTCCTCATATTAATGTCTCTGGATCCCCCCTTCATATTAATGTCTCTGGAACCCCCCCCCCCCCTCATATTAATGTCTCTGGAACCCCCCTCATATTAATGTCTCTGGAACCCCCCCATATTAATGTCTCTGGAACCCCCCCCTCCTCATAATAATGTCTCTGGAACCCCCCCCCTCCTCATAATAATGTCTCTGGAACCCCCCCTTTCCCTCCTCATAATAAGTGTCTCTGGAACCCCCCCCTTCCCTCCTCATAATAATGTCTCTGGAACCCCCCCCTTCCCTCCTCATAATAATGTCTCTGGATCTCCCCTCCTCATAATAATGTCTCTGGAATCCCCCCCTCATCATAATGTCTCTAGAACCCCCCCCTCCTCATATTAATGTCTCTGGAACCCCCCCTCCTCATATTGTCTCTGGATCCCCCCCTTCATATTAATGTCTCTGGAACCCCCCCTCCTCATAATAAAGTCTCTAGAACCCCCCCTCGTCATATTAATGTCTCTAGAACCCCCCCCTCCTCATATTAATGTCTCTGGAACCCCCCCCCTCCTCCTTTAATGTCTCTGGAACCCCCCCTCCTCATATTAATGTCTCTAGAACCCCCCCTCCTCATATTAATGTCTCTGGAACCCCCCCCCCCATATTAATGTCTCTGGAACCCCCCCTCCTCATATTAATGTCTCTGGAACCCCCCCTCCTCATATTAATTTCTCTGGATCCCCCCTCATATTAATGTCTCTGGAACCCCCCTCATATTAATGTCTCTGGAACCCCCCCCCCATATTAATGTCTCTGGAACCCCCCCTCATTAATAATGTCTCTGGAACCCCCCCCCTTCCTCCTCATAATAATGTCTCTGGAACCCCCCCTTCCCCTCCTCATATTAATGTCTCTGGAACCCCCCCCTCCCTCCTCATAATAATGTTCTGGATCCCCCCTCCTCATAATAATGTCTCTGGAACCCCCTCCCTTCCTCCTCATAATAATGTCTCTGGAACCCCCCCCTTCTCATAATAATGTCTCTGTAAAACCCCCCATATTAATGTCTCTGGAAGCCCCTCCCCCTCATAATATGGCTCTAGAACCCCCCTCCTCATATAATGTCTCTAGGCAACCCCCCCTCCTCATATTAATGTCTCTAGAACCCCCCCTCTCATATGAATGTCTCTAGAACCCCCCCTCCTCATATTAATGTCTCTAGAACCCCTCCTCCTCATAATAATGTCTCTGGGACCCCCCTCCTCATAATAATGTCTCTGGAACCCCCCCTCATAATAATGTCTCTGGAACCCCCCCTCCTCATAATAATGTCTCTGGAACCCCCCTTCATAATAATGTCTCTAGAACCCCCCCTCCTCATATTAATGTCTCTAGAACCCCCCCCTCCTCATATTAATGTCTCTAGAACCCCCCCTCCTCATATTAATGTCTCTGGATCCCCCCTCTTCATATTAATGTCTCTGGAACCCTCCTCCTCATAATAATGTCTCTAGAACCCCCCCCCTCATATTAATGTCTCTAGAACCCCCCCCCTCCTCATATTAATGTCTCTGGAACCCCCTCCTCATATTAATGTCTCTGGAACCCCCCTCCTCATATTAATGTCTCTAGAACCCCCCACCCCCCCCCTCATATTAATGTCTCTGGAACCACCCCTCCTCATAATAATGTCTCTGGAACCCCCTCCTTCCCTCCTCAAATAATGTCTCTGGAACCCCCCCTCCTCATAATAATGTCTCTGTAACCCCCTCATAATAATGTCTCTAGAACCCCCCCCATATTAATGTCTCTAGAACCCCCCCTCCTCATATTAATGTCTCTAGAACCCCCCTCCTCATATTAATGTCTCTGGATCCCCCCCTCTTCATATTAATGTCTCTGGAAACCCCTCCTCCTTCATAATAATGTCTCTAGAACCCCCCCTCCTCATATTAATGTTCTAGAACCCCCCTCCTCATATAATGTCTCTGGAACACCCCCTCCTCATATTAATGTCTCTTGAACCCCCCCTCCTCATATTAATGGCTCTAGAACCCCCCCCTCCTCATATTAATTGTTCTCTGGAACCCCCCGTCCTATTAATTTCTCTGGAACCCCCCTCATATTAATGTCTCTAGAACCCCCCCCCCTCATATTAATGTCTCTGGAACCCCCCCCCATATTTAATTTCTATGGAACCCCCCCTATTATGTCTCTGGAAACCCCCCTCATATAATGTCTCTGGAACCCCCCACTCATATTAATGTCTCTGGAACCCCCCCCATATAATGTCTCTAGAACCCCGCCTCCTCATTTAATGTCTCTGGAACCCCCCCCCCCCCCCTCATATAATTGTCTCTGAACCCCCCTCTGACCCCCCCCCCCCCCTCATAATAATGTCTCTGGAACCCCCCTCCTCATAATAATGTCTCTGGAACCCCCCCCTCCTCATATTAATGTCTCTGGAACCCCCCCCTCCTCATAATAATGTCTCTGGAACCCCCCCTCCTCATAATAATGTCTCTGGAACCCCCCCTCATAATGTCTCTGGAACCCCCCCCCCTCCTCATAATAATGTCTCTGGAACCCCCCCCTTACCTCCTCATAATAATGTCTCTGGAACCCCCCCCTTCCCTCCTCATAATAATGTCTCTGGATCCCCCCTCCTCATAATAATGTCTCTGGAACCCCCCCTCCTCATAATAATGTCTCTGTAACCCCCCCCTCATAATAATGTCTCTAGAACCCCCCCTCCTCATATTAATGTCTCTAGAACCCCCCCCTCCTCATATTAATGTCTCTAGAACCCCCCCTCCTCATATTAATGTCTCTGGATCCCCCCTCTTCATATTAATGTCTCTGGAACCACTCCTCCTCATAATAATGTCTCTAGAACCCCCCCTCCTCATATTAATGTCTCTAGAACCCCCCCTCCTCATATTAATGTCTCTGGAACCCCCCCTCCTCATATTAATGTCTCTGGAACCCCCCTCCTCATATTAATGTCTCTAGAACCCCCCCTCCTCATATTAATGTCTCTGGAACCCCCCCCTCCTCATAATAATGTCTCTTGAACCCCTCCTTCCCTCCTCATAATAATGTCTCTAGAACCCCCCCCTCCTCATAATAATGTCTCTGTAACCCCCCCTCATAATAATGTCTCTAGAACCCCCCCTCCTCATATTAATGTGTCTAGAACCCCCCCCTCCTCATATTAATGTCTCTAGAACCCCCCTCCTCATATTAATGTCTCTGGATCCCCCCCTCTTCATATTAATGTCTCTGGAACCCCTCCTCCTCATAATAATGTCTCTAGAACCCCCCCTCCTCATATTAATGTCTCTAGAACCCCCCCTCCTCATATTAATGTCTCTGGAACCCCCCCTCCTCATATTAATGTCTCTGGAACCCCCCTCCTCATATTAATGTCTCTAGAACCCCCCCCTCCTCATATTAATGTCTCTAGAACCCCCCCTCCTCATATTAATGTCTCTGGAACCCCCCCCCTCATATTAATGTCTCTGGAAACCCCCCTCCTCATATTAATGTCTCTGGAACCCCCCTCCTCATATTAATGTCTCTGGAACCCCCCCCTCATATTAATGTCTCTGAAACCCCCCCATATTAATTTCTATGGAACCCCCCCATATTAATGTCTCTGGAACCCCCCTCATAATAATGTCTCTGGAACCCCCCCTCATATTAATGTCTCTGGAACCCCCCCCCCCCATATTAATGTCTCTAGAACCCCCCCCTCCTCATATTAATGTCTCTGGAACCCCCCCCCCCTCATAATAATGTCTCTGGAACCCCCCCTCATATTAATGTCTCTGGAACCCCCCCTCCTCATAATAATGTCTCTGGAACCCCCCTCATAATAATGTCTCTGGAACCCCCCCCTCCTCATAATAATGTCTCTGGAACCCCCCCTCCTCATAATAATGTCTCTGTAACCCCCCCTCATATTATGTCTCTGGAACCCCCCATATTAATGTCTCTGGAACCCCCCCCTCATAATAATGTCTCTGGAACCCCCCCTCCTCATAATAATGTCTCTGGAACCCCCCCCTTCCCTCCTCATAATAATGTCTCTGGAACCCCCCCCCTTCCCTCCTCATAATGTCTCTGGAATCCCCCTCCTCATAATAATGTCTCTGGAACCCCCCCTCCTCATAATAATGTCTCTGGAACCCCCCCTCATCATAATGTCTCTAGAACCCCCCCTCCTCATATTAATGTCTCTAGAACCCCCCCTCCTCATATTAATGTCTCTGGAACCCCCCCTCATCATAATAATGTCTCTGGAACCCCCTCCTTCCCTCCTCATAATAATGTCTCTGGAACCCCCCCTCCTCATAATAATGTCTCTGTAACCCCCCCTCATAATAATGTCTCTAGAACCCCCCCTCCTCATATTAATGTCTCTAGAACCCCCCCTCCTCATATTAATGTCTCTAGAACCCCCCCTCCTCATATTAATGTCTCTGGATCCCCCTCTTCATATTAATGTCTCTGGAACCACTCCTCCTCATAATAATGTCTCTAGAACCCCCCCTCCTCATATTAATGTCTCTAGAACCCCCCCTCCTCATATTAATGTCTCTGGAACCCCCCCTCCTCATATTAATGTCTCTGGAACCCCCCCTCCTCATATTAATGTCTCTAGAACCCCCCCTCCTCATATCAATGTCTCTGGAACCCCCCCCTCCTCATAATAATGTCTCTTGAACCCCCTCCTTCCCTCCTCATAATAATGTCTCTAGAACCCCCCCTCCTCATAATGTCTCTGTAACCCCCCCTCATAATAATGTCTCTAGAACCCCCCCTCCTCATATTGTGTGTAGAACCCCCCCTCCTCATATTAATGTCTCTAGAACCCCCCTCCTCATATTAATGTCTCTGGATCCCCCCCTCTTCATATTAATGTCTCTGGAACCCCTCCTCCTCATAATAATGTCTCTAGAACCCCCCCTCCTCATATTAATATCTCTAGAACCCCCCCCTCCTCATATTAATGTCTCTGGAACCCCCCCCCCCCCCTCATATTAATGTCTCTGGAACCCCCCTCCTCATATTAATGTCTCTGGAACCCCCCCTCATATTAATGTCTCTGGAACCCCCCCCATATTAATTTCTATGGAACCCCCCCATATTAATGTCTCTGGAACCCCCCTCATAATAATGTCTCTGGAACCCCCCCTCATATTAATGTCTCTGGAACCCCCCCCCATATTAATGTCTCTAGAACCCCCCCTCCTCATATTAATGTCTCTGGAACCCCCCCCCTCATAATAATGTCTCTGGAACCCCCACCCCTCATATTAATGTCTCTGGAACCCCCCCTCCTCATAATAATGTCTCTGGAACCCCCCTCCTCATAATAATGTCTCTGGAACCCCCCCTCCTCATAATAATGTCTCTGGAACCCCCCCTCCTCATAATAATGTCTCTGGAACCCCCCCTCCACATAATAATGTCTCTAGAACCCCCCCCCTCATAATGATGTCTCTGGATCCCCCCCATCCTCATAATAATGTCTCTGGAACCCCCCCTCCTCATAATAATGTCTCTGGATCCCCCCCTCCTCAAATAATTGTCTCTGGAACCCCCCCCTCCTCATATAATGTCTCTGGGAACACCCCCCCATATTAATGTCTCTGGAACCCACCCCTCCTCATATTAATGTCTCTGGAACGCCCCCTTCATATTAATGTCTCTGGAACCCCCCCCCCTCTTCATATTATGTCTCTGGAACCCCCCCCCCTCATGATAATGTCTCTAGAACCCCCCCCTCCCTCATATTAATGTCTCTAGAACCCCCCCTCCTCATATTAATGTCTCTAGAACCCCCCCCTCATATTAATGTCTCTAGAACCCCCCCCTCCTCATATTAATGTCTCTGGAACCCCCCCTCCTCATATTAATGTCTCTAGAAACCCCCCCTCCTCATATTAATGTCTCTAGAACCCCCCCTCCCTCATATTAATGTCTCTAGAACCCCCCCCCTCCTCATATTAATGTCTCTAGAACCCCCCCCTCATATTAATGTCTCTGGAACCCCTTCCCTCCTCATATTAATGTCTCTAGAACCCCCCCTCCTCATATTAATGTCTCTGGATCCCCCCTCCTCATATTAATGTCTCTAGAACCCCCCCTCATCATATTAATGTCTCTAGAACCCCCCCCCCCTCCTCATATTAATGTCTCTAGAACCCCCCCCCTCCTCATATTAATGTCTCTGGAACCCCCCCCCCCCTCCTCATATTAATGTCTCTGGAACCCCCCCATATTAATTTCTATGGAACCCCCCCATATTAATGTCTCTGGAACCCCCCTCATAATAATGTCTCTGGAACCCCCCCTCATATTAATGTCTCTGGAACCCCCCCTCCTCATAATAATGTCTCTGGAACCCCCCCTCCTCATAATAATGTCTCTGTAACCCCCCCTCATATTAATGTCTCTGGAACCCCCCATATTAATGTCTCTGGAACCCCCCCCCTCATAATAATGTCTCTGGAACCCCCCCTCCTCATAATAATGTCTCTGGAACCCCCCCCTTCCCTCCTCATAATAATGTCTCTGGAACCCCCCCTTCCCTCCTCATAATGTCTCTGGAATCCCCCTCCTCATAATAATGTCTCTGGAACCCCCCCTCCTCATAATAATGTCTCTGGAACCCCCCCTCATCATAATGTCTCTAGAACCCCCCCCTCCTCATATTAATGTCTCTAGAACCCCCCCTCCTCATATTAATGTCTCTGGAACCCCCCCTCATCATAATAATGTCTCTGGAACCCCCTCCTTCCCTCCTCATAATAATGTCTCTGGAACCCCCCCTCCTCATAATAATGTCTCTGTAACCCCCCCTCATAATAATGTCTCTAGAACCCCCCCTCCTCATATTAATGTCTCTAGAACCCCCCCTCCTCATATTAATGTCTCTAGAACCCCCCCTCCTCATATTAATGTCTCTGGATCCCCCTCTTCATATTAATGTCTCTGGAACCACTCCTCCTCATAATAATGTCTCTAGAACCCCCCCTCCTCATATTAATGTCTCTAGAACCCCCCCTCCTCATATTAATGTCTCTGGAACCCCCCCTCCTCATATTAATGTCTCTGGAACCCCCCTCCTCATATTAATGTCTCTAGAACCCCCCCTCCTCATATCAATGTCTCTGGAACCCCCCCCCCTCCTCATAATAATGTCTCTTGAACCCCCTCCTTCCCTCCTCATAATAATGTCTCTAGAACCCCCCCTCCTCATAATGTCTCTGTAACCCCCCCTCATAATAATGTCTCTAGAACCCCCCCTCCTCATATTAATGTGTGTAGAACCCCCCCTCCTCATATTAATGTCTCTAGAACCCCCCTCCTCATATTAATGTCTCTGGATCCCCCCCTCTTCATATTAATGTCTCTGGAACCCCTCCTCCTCATAATAATGTCTCTAGAACCCCCCCTCCTCATATTAATATCTCTAGAACCCCCCCCTCCTCATATTAATGTCTCTGGAACCCCCCCCCCCCCTCATATTAATGTCTCTGGAACCCCCCTCCTCATATTAATGTCTCTGGAACCCCCCCTCATATTAATGTCTCTGGAACCCCCCCCATATTAATTTCTATGGAACCCCCCCATATTAATGTCTCTGGAACCCCCCTCATAATAATGTCTCTGGAACCCCCCCTCATATTAATGTCTCTGGAACCCCCCCCATATTAATGTCTCTAGAACCCCCCCTCCTCATATTAATGTCTCTGGAACCCCCCCCCCTCATAATAATGTCTCTGGAACCCCCACCCCTCATATTAATGTCTCTGGAACCCCCCTCCTCATAATAATGTCTCTGGAACCCCCCTCCTCATAATAATGTCTCTGGAACCCCCCCTCCTCATAATAATGTCTCTGGAACCCCCCCTCCTCATAATAATGTCTCTGGAACCCCCCCTCCACATAATAATGTCTCTAGAACCCCCCCCTCATAATGATGTCTCTGGATCCCCCCCATCCTCATAATAATGTCTCTGGAACCCCCCATCCTCATAATAATGTCTCTGGAACCCCCCCTCCTCATAATAATGTCTCTGGATCCCCCCCTCCTCATAATAATGTCTCTGGAACCCCCCCCTCCTCATATTAATGTCTCTGGAACACCCCCCCATATTAATGTCTCTGGAACCCACCCCTCCTCATATTAATGTCTCTGGAACGCCCCCTTCATATTAATGTCTCTGGAACCCCCCCCTCTTCATAATTATGTCTCTGGAACTCCCCCCTCCTCATATTAATGTCTCTAGAACCCCCCCTCCTCATATTAATGTCTCTAGAACCCCCCCCCTCATATTAATGTCTCTAGAACCCCCCCCTCCTCATATTAATGTCTCTGGAACCCCCCCTCCTCATATTAATGTCTCTAGAACCCCCCCTCCTCATATTAATGTCTCTAGAACCCCCCCTCCCTCATATTAATGTCTCTAGAACCCCCCCCCTCCTCATATTAATGTCTCTAGAACCCCCCCTCATATTAATGTCTCTGGAACCCCTTCCCTCCTCATATTAATGTCTCTAGAACCCCCCCTCCTCATATTAATGTCTCTGGATCCCCCCTCCTCATATTAATGTCTCTAGAACCCCCCCTCCTCATATTAATGTCTCTAGAACCCCCCCCCCTCCTCATATTAATGTCTCTAGAACCCCCCCCTCCTCATATTAATGTCTCTGGAACCCCCCCCCCCCTCCTCATATTAATGTCTCTGGAACCCCCCCCCATATTAATTTCTATGGAACCCCCCCATATTAATGTCTCTGGAACCCCCCTCATAATAATGTCTCTGGAACCCCCCCTCATAATAATGTCTCTGGAACCCCCCCCCATATTAATGTCTCTAGAACCCCCCCTCCTCATATTAATGTCTCTGGAACCCCCCCCCTCATAATAATGTCTCTGGAACCCCCACCCCTCATATTAATGTCTCTGGAACCCCCCCTTCTCATAATAATGTCTCTGGAACCCCCCTCCTCATAATAATGTCTCTGGAACCCCCCCTCCTCATAATAATGTCTCTGGAACCCCCCCTCCTCATAATAATGTCTCTGGAACCCCCCCTCCACATAATAATGTCTCTAGAACCCCCCCCTCATAATGATGTCTCTGGATCCCCCCCATCCTCATAATAATGTCTCTGGAACCCCCCCTCCTCATAATAATGTCTCTGGATCCCCCCCTCCTCATAATAATGTCTCTGGAACCCCCCCCTCCTCATATTAATGTCTCTGGAACACCCCCCCCATATTAATGTCTCTGGAACCCACCCCTCCTCATATTAATGTCTCTGGAACGCCCCCTTCATATTAATGTCTCTGGAACCCCCCCCCTCTTCATAATTATGTCTCTGGAACCCCCCCCCCTCATGATAATGTCTCTAGAACCCCCCCCTCCTCATATTAATGTCTCTAGAACCCCCCCTCCTCATATTAATGTCTCTAGAACCCCCCCCTCATATTAATGTCTCTAGAACCCCCCCCCCTCCTCATATTAATGTCTCTGGAACCCCCCCTCCTCATATTAATGTCTCTAGAACCCCCCCTCCTCATATTAATGTCTCTAGAACCCCCCCCCTCCCTCATATTAATGTCTCTAGAACCCCCCCCCTCCTCATATTAATGTCTCTAGAACCCCCCCTCATATTAATGTCTCTGGAACCCCTTCCCTCCTCATATTAATGTCTCTAGAACCCCCCCTCCTCATATTAATGTCTCTGGATCCCCCCTCCTCATATTAATGTCTCTAGAACCCCCCCCTCCTCATATTAATGTCTCTAGAACCCCCCCCCCCCTCCTCATATTAATGTCTCTAGAACCCCCCCCCTCCTCATATTAATGTCTCTGGAACCCCCCCCCCCCTCCTCATATTAATGTCTCTGGAACCCCCCCCTCCTCATATTAATGTCTCTGGAACCCCCCCCCCTCCTCAAATTAATGTCTCTGGAACCCCCCCCCTCCTCATATTAATGTCTCTGGATGTCTTATATTGCTTTATGATTGAAGAAATAAAATACATTTTAGTCGTGAGCAGATATATAAACTTGAATTCCCTGCATACCATACATTCAGGTGAAGTTACCTTTGTTTTATTCATGTTTTAATTAATGATTCTTATGGAAAGTGTACATTTCAATGGGAAATGTGGAGACCTAATGGGATGTAAGCTTGTAGTAGATGATGTGTAGATCTGGAGAAGAGGGAAAAATAAAGCTTTGAATGAGTGAACAAATCAAGGTGTATTATTTCTGTGTTTGTACGTCAGATGCTCACGTGAAACAGAACTTAATTGTCAGTGAAATTGATTGATTAGGAACATTGAACATTTCATTTCCTGTCAACAAACACTGAAGACGATCTCGACCTGCTTATCTTTTCTCTTTTATTGGCTTCCTGATATCTCTTATCAGACTGAAGTCCTTTGGGTTGTTTTCCACCAGGGGGCAGTAAACACCAGGCTGACTCTAACACCAGGCTGACTAACACCAGGCTGACTCTAACACCAGGCTGACTCAAAAACCAGGCTGACTCTAACACCAGGCTGACTCTAACACCAGGCTGACTCTAACACCAGGCTGACTCTAACACCAGGCTGACTAACACCAGGCTGACTCTAACACCAGGCTGACTCAAAAACCAGGCTGACTCTAACACCAGGCTGACTCTAACACCAGGCTGACTCTAACACCAGGCTGACTCTAACACCAGGCTGACTAACA
The DNA here is from genome assembly GCF_901001165.1 of Salmo trutta. Classification (NCBI taxonomy): domain Eukaryota; kingdom Metazoa; phylum Chordata; class Actinopteri; order Salmoniformes; family Salmonidae; genus Salmo; species Salmo trutta. The sequence continues at coordinate 499,344 of NW_021822675.1, forward strand.
CCAGGCTGACTCTAACACCAGGCTGACTAACACCAGGCTGACTCTAACACCAGGCTGACTCTAACACCAGGCTGACTAACACCAGGCTGACTAACACCAGGCTGACTCTAACACCAGGCTGACTCTAACACCAGGCTGACTAACACCAGGCTGACTCTAACACCAGGCTGACTCTAACACCAGGCTGACTCTAACACCAGGCTGACTCTAACACCAGGCTGACTAACACCAGGCTGACTCTAACACCAGGCTGACGCTAACACCAGGCTGACTCTAACACCAGGCTGATTCTAACACCAGGCTGACTCTAACACCAGGCTGACTCTAACACCAGGCTGACTCTAACACCAGGCTGATTCTAACACCAGGCTGACTCTAACACCAGGCTGACTCTAACACCAGGCTGACTCTAACACCAGGCTGAACCAGTAGAACCCTAACCTGACGGTCATGTCCCGTATGTGAACCAGTAGAACCCTAACCTGACAGTCATGTCCCGTATGTGAAACAGTAGAACCCTGACCTGACATTAATATAGAATGATCCACGATGCCTCTAGAACCCTGGCGTGGAAGGGCAGGTTTATTTAGTGCCGTTAACTGTTTTCTTACTGTCAGACGGATGGGAGAAATGAAGAGGGGAGGAAAGAGGAGGAGAATGAGATGAGCCACTGGGCACAGAAGTCATTTCAACATCTGATTTTAATTTACATTGGTTGAGTTGTCAACCAACGTGAATTCAATGCGAAATTAACACAAAATGTCACCATGTCGTTGGATTTAGGTTAAAAGTTGGATGAGAAAAATTCCCTTTCGTTGATGACTTTTTGCAAATCCAATCATAGATTTTTTTTATTGGGTGGGGGGGGGGAATGACATGGAAACTACATTGATCTAACCAGTTTGTGCCAAGTGGGGGGAGAGGAGGAAGTGGAGAGGGGAGGAAGGGAGAAGAGGATGGGAGAGGAAGGGAGAAGAGGACGGGAAAGGAGAGCTTCTGAGCATCACACACACGAAATTGGGGCAGCCCGCCCGCTCTGGAGAGGAGAGAGATGGGGACAGACGTCACAGTGCTCAGTCTCGTGATACGCGTGCGTCATCTGGACTATTCATATCCTCCCTGTGTAGATTATATCATCCCTGTTACTGTGTTGGGTGAGATAGGTGTTATCGTGGCAAAATGACTGTGTTATGCACAGGTGCTGTATGAGCCTTAAACCTGTACATTTCCACTGTCTGTTTCAAGGCGTTGTAAAGAAGAAGATGGTCATTTTCCGCTGGCACATCTGAGTGACCAGTTTTTGGTCCATCCTGTTCTTTTCGTCTCTTTTCAAGGGCTGTGTGGAGATATGAAGAGAACAGAGACTGGCTTGATCATCATTGGCCGTTCTATCAGCAGAGAGGAGTAACGTTATCGCTTGTTTGTGCGCTATGATCTCACACACCTGCTAAACTGCCACAAGGTTGTATTTTCCTATAAAGGTTGAGACCCGACTCTTGTTTCATTGAGCTCTCGGCCTTCCACTGCACAGTGTATGGTTAACCAGCTTCAATATTGCAATTCATATTAAATAAAGATGATTCTTTGAATTAATAACAGTCTCTCTCACTTGGTTAGAATTTCCACTACAGGGTGCATCACCTCCCCTTCCTGTTCCTGTTCCTGTATTGGGTGAGATAGGGGTGCATATCCTCTCTGTTCCTGTTCCTGTGTTGGGTGAGATAGGGGTGCATATCCTCTCTGTTCCTGTGTTGGGTGAGATAGGGGTGCATATCCTCTCTGTTCCTGTGTTGGGTGAGATAGGGGTGCATATCCTCTCTGTTCCTGTTCCTGTGTTGGGTGAGATAGGGGTGCATATCCTCTCTGTTCCTGTGTTGGGTGAGATAGGGGTGCATATCCTCTCTGTTCCTGTGTTGGGTGAGATAGGGGTGCATATCCTCTCTGTTCCTGTGTTGGGTGAGATAGGGGTGCATATCCTCTCTGTTCCTGTTTCTGTGTTGGGTGAGATAGGGGTGCATATCCTCTCTGTTCCTGTTCCTGTGTTGGGTGAGATAGGGGTGCATATCCTCTCTGTTCCTGTTCCTGTATTGGGTGAGATAGGGGTGCATATCCTCTCTGTTCCTGTGTTGGGTGAGATAGGGGTGCATATCCTCTCTGTTCCTGTGTTGGGTGAGATAGGGGTGCATATCCTCTCTGTTCCTGTGTTGGGTGAGATAGGGGTGCTAATCCTCTCTGTTCCTGTGTTGGGTGAGATAGGGGTGCATATCCTCTGTTCCTGTGTTGGGTGAGATAGGGGTGCATATCCTCTATGTTCCTGTTCCTGTGTTGGGTGAGATAGGGGTGCATATCCTCTCTGTTCCTGTTCCTGTGTTGGGTGAGATAGGGGTGCATATCCTCTCTGTTCCTGTTCCTGTATTGGGTGAGATAGGGGTGCATATCCTCTCTGTTCCTGTGTTGGGTGAGATAGGGGTGCATATCCTCTCTGTTCCTGTGTTGGGTGAGATAGGGGTGCATATCCTCTCTGTTCCTGTGTTGGGTGAGATAGGGGTGCATATCCTCTCTGTTCCTGTGTTGGGTGAGATAGGGGTGCATATCCTCTCTGTTCCTGTGTTGGGTAAAATAGGCCAATTTGAGGTAAAAATGTAAAATAAAAACTCAGGTAAACTGTAGCTGATGTGCAATAGAACCTAAACAGTTTTTCAGGTACTCACACGTTTTCTGTAAGGAAATGGAATTAGGAACTATTCTGGAACCAGATAAGCTGACAGAAACAGATCTGTTGGATGAAAACACTCCTTCCTCTCAGAATGTGGTTCTGAAACCTTATTCTCCATATTGTCTGAGAGGTCTGGTCTGCCTCAATTATTTACCAGCCAGGACAGGCACTGTTTTGTTGTGGAGCGACGGGAGAGAGAGAGGGGAGGGGGACAGTCAGAGAGTGTGTAGTGGTCCAGAGACAGGGTGATTCTATGTGAGGGTGTGTCTGTAAAAGCCAGAGATGGAGAGTATTAAATTAAATTATTACATCATCTGGCTCTACAGCAACACAGGGAGAAAGAGACAGAGAGTTAAACACAGAGACTGGGACAGACAGAGAGTTAAAACAGGGACTGGGACAGACAGAGAGTTAAAACAGGGACTGGGACAGACAGAGAGTTAAAACAGAGACAGGGACTGGGACAGACAGAGAGTTAAAACAGGGACAGGGACAGACAGAGAGTTAAAACAGAGACAGGGACTGGGACAGACAGAGAGTTAAAACAGGGACTGGGACAGACAGAGTTAAAACAGGGACTGGGACAGACAGAGAGTTAAAACAGAGACAGGGACTGGGACAGACAGAGAGTTAAAACAGGGACAGGGACAGACAGAGAGTTAGAACAGGGACTGGGACAGAGAGTTAAAACAGGGACTGGGACAGACAGAGAGTTAAAACAGGGACTGGGACAGACAGAGAGTTAAAACAGAGACAGGGACTGGGACAGACAGAGAGTTAAAACAGGGACAGGGACAGACAGAGAGTTAGAACAGGGACTGGGACAGATAGTTAAAACAGGGACTGGGACAGACAGAGAGTTAGAACAGAGACAGGGACTGGGACAGACAGAGAGTTAGAACAGAGACAGGGACTGGGACAGACAGAGAGTTAGAACAGAGACAGGGACAGGGACAGAGAGTTAACACAGAGACAGGGACTGGGACAGACAGAGAGTTAGAACAGAGACAGGGACTGGGACAGACAGAGAGTTAGAACAGAGACAGGGACAGACAGAGAGTTAACACAGAGACAGGGACTGGGACAGACAGAGAGTTAGAACAGAGACAGGGACTGGGACAGACAGAGAGTTAGAACAGAGACAGGGACAGGGACAGAGAGTTAACACAGAGACAGGGACTGGGACAGACAGAGAGTTAGAACAGAGACAGGGACTGGGACAGACAGAGAGTTAGAACAGAGACAGGGACAGGGACAGAGAGTTAACACAGAGACAGGGACTGGGACAGACAGAGAGTTAGAACAGAGACAGGGACTGGGACAGACAGAGAGTTAGAACAGAGACAGGGACTGGGACAGACAGAGAGTTAGAACAGAGACAGGGACTGGGACAGACAGAGAGTTAAAACAGGGACAGGGACAGACAGAGAGTTAGAACAGGGACTGGGACAGAGAGTTAAAACAGGGACTGGGACAGACAGAGTTAGAACAGAGACAGGGACTAGGACAGACAGAGAGTTAGAACAGAGACAGGGACTGGGACAGACAGAGAGTTAGAACAGAGACAGGGACAGGGACAGAGAGTTAACACAGAGACAGGGACTGGGACAGACAGAGAGTTAGAACAGAGACAGGGACTGGGACAGACAGAGAGTTAGAACAGAGACAGGGACAGGGACAGAGAGTTAACACAGAGACAGGGACTGGGACAGACAGAGAGTTAGAACAGAGACAGGGACTGGGACAGACAGAGAGTTAGAACAGAGACAGGGACAGGGACAGAGAGTTAACACAGAGACAGGGACTGGGACAGACAGAGAGTTAGAACAGAGACAGGGACTGGGACAGACAGAGAGTTAGAACAGAGACAGGGACTGGGACAGACAGAGAGTTAGAACAGAGACAGGGACTGGGACAGACAGAGAGTTAAAACAGGGACAGGGACAGACAGAGAGTTAGAACAGAGACAGGGACTGGGACAGACAGAGAATTAGAACAGAGACAGGGACTGGGACAGACAGAGAGTTAGAACAGAGACAGGGACTGGGACAGACAGAGAGTTAGAACAGAGACAGGGACTGGGACAGACAGAGAGTTAACACAGAGACAGGGACAGGGACAGACAGAGAGTTAAAACAGGGACAGGGACAGACAGAGAGACAGGGACTGGGACAGAGAGACAGGGACTGGGACAGACAGAGAGTTAAAACAGAGACAGGGACAGGGACAGACAGAGAGTTAGAACAGGGACTGGGACAGACAGAGAGACAGGGACTGGGACAGACAGAGACCAACAGCTTCTTTCAGCTTTAGCTTGCACTCCAGATGCTGAAGAGCACATGATGCTTGTTGGCTGCGACTGTGTTTGTGCTCCAGTTCTGTTCTCTAGGAAAGTCAGAGGCTGTGGAAACGATCCAAACTGCACCAGTTTGCCTTTCATATTATATCATTCATCCTCTGTTGTTAGTCATGCGAATTGGATGTCACTTGGTAGAAAAGAGACTTTTGGTTCTTTTGGATCCAGGTTGAGTAGGCAGAGTGAAGTAGAGACCAGGTTCTTTTGGATCGGGGTTGAGCAGGCAGAGTGAAGTATAGACCAGGTTCTTTTGGATCGGGGTTGAGCAGGCAGAGTGAAGTAGAGACCAGGTTCTTTTGGATCGGGGTTGAGCAGGCAGAGTGAAGTAGAGACCAGGTTCTCTTGGATCGGGGTTGAGCAGGCAGAGTGAAGTATAGACCAGGTTCTTTTGGATCCAGGTTGAGCAGGCAGAGTGAAGTATAGACCAGGTTCTTTTGGATCCAGGTTGAGCAGGCAGAGTGAAGTAGAGATCAGGTTCTTTTGGATCGGGGTTGAGCAGGCAGAGTGAAGTAGAGACCAGGTTCTTTTGGATCTGGGTTGAGCAGGCAGAGTGAAGTAGAGACCAAACATAATGGCAGTTTCATAACATTTCATGAATATAAATACAAGGAAAATTAATCAACAAACTTACAAACAAACCAAACAGACCAGAACCAAAAAGGGGACAGAGGAGATGCAGCCCAGGAGGAGATGCGGCCAAGGAGGAGATGCGGCCCAGGAGGCAGGCAGCCCAGGAGGAGATGCGGCCCAGGAGGAGATGCGGCCCAGGAGGAGATGCGGCCCAGGAGGAGATGCGTCCCAGGAGGAGATGCGTCCCAGGAGGAGATGCGGCCCAGGAGGCGATGCGGCCCAGGAGGAGATGCGGCCCAGGAGGAGATGCGGCCCAGGAGGAGATGCGGCCCAGGAGGAGATGCGGCCCAGGAGGAGATGCGGCCCAGGAGGAGATGCGGCCCAGGAGGCGATGCGGCCCAGGAGGCGATGCGGCCCAGGAGGCAGGCGGCCCAGGAGGAGATGCGGCCCAGGAGTAGATGCGGCCCAGGAGGTAGACGACCATGTTCCATAAAAAGTTAATATCACAATCTTCAGCAGCCGTGTGCTCTCACCAAAATGCTGCCAACAGAGGAGGCTGGTAGGAGGAGCTATAGCAGGACATACTCATCGTCATACCTGGAATGGAATAAATGGAACGGTATCAAACACATTAAACACACGGAAACCACATGTTGGACTCTGTTCCATTAATTCCGTTCCAGGTATTACAATGAGCCCGTTCTCCTATAGCTCCTCCCACCAGCCCCTTATGGCTGTCATGCTCTCTACAAATGGGGCTCCATCATGCTTCTGGACTGCATCCCTTTCTGTGGCGGCTGCCTAGAGTACAAGAATACATTTAGAAAGTAGATTTTCCTGCTAGGTTGGGTTTCCATGGGACTGTCTTGGTGTCGCTCCAAACAGCTGGACGTAATGACGTCACACCTTCACAACAACCTTCAGTGTCCAATAGAAATGTAGTGGTTGAAGTGTTGCCATGACCCATTTAGGACAATTGCGCATTATTTTTTATTTATTTTTTATTTCACCTTTATTTTACCAGGTGGGCCAGTTGAGAACAAGTTCTCATTTACAACTGTGACCTGGCCAAGATAAAGCAAAGCAGTGCGACAAAAACAACAACAGAGAGTTACACATAAACAAACGTACAGTCAATAACACAATAGAAAAGTCTATATACAGTGTGTGCAAATGTAGTAAGATAAGGGAGGTAAGGCAATAAATGGGCCATAGTGGCGAAATAATTACAATTTAGCAATTAAACACTGGCGTGATAGATGTGCAGATGGATAGATTTGCAAGTAGAGATACTGGGCTGCAAAAGAGCAACAAAAAAAACAATATGGGGTTGAGGTAGTTGGGTGGGCTATTTACAGATGAGCTGTGTACAGGTGCAGTGATCAGTAAGCTGCTCTGACAGCTGATTCTTATTGTTAGTGAGGGAGAGTCTCCAGCTTCAGTGACTTTTGCAATTCGTTCCAGTCATTGGCAGCAGAGAACTGGAAGGAAAGGCGGCCAAAGGAAAAGTTGGCTTTGGGGATGACCAGTGAGATATACCTGCTGGAGCGTGTGCTACGGATGGGTGTTGCTATGGTGACCAGTGAGCTGAGATAAGGCGGGGCTTTACCTAGCAAAGACTTATAGATGACCTGGAGCCAGTGGGTTTGGCGGCGAATATGTAGCAAGGGCCATCCAACGAGAACATACAGGTCGCAGTGGTGGGTAGTATATGGGGCTTTGGTGACAAAACGGATGGCACTGTGATAGGCTGCATCCAGTTTGCTGAGTAGAGTATTGGAGGCTATTTTGTAAATGACATCGCCAAAGTCGAGGATCGGTAGGATGGTCAGTTTTACGAGGGTATGTTTGGCAGCATGAGTGAAGGAGGCTTTGTTGCGAAATAGGAAGCCTATTCTCGATTTAATTTTGGATTGGAGATGCTTAATGTGAGTCTGGAAGGAGAGTTTACAGTCTAACCAGACACCTAGGTATTTGTAGTTTACCACATATTCTAAGTCAGAACCGTCCAGAGTAGTGATGCTAGTCGGGTGGGCAGGTGCTGGTAGCGATCGGTTGAAGAGCATGCATTTAGTTTTACTTGCATTTAAGAGCAGTAGGAGGCCACGGAAGGAGTGTTGTATGGCGTTGAAGCTCGTCTGGAGGTTAGTTAACACAGTGTCCAAAGAAGGGCCAGAAGTATACAGAATGGTGTCGTCTGCGTAGAGGTGGATCAGAGAATCACCAGCAACAAGAGCTACGTCATTTATATAAAAAAGAAAAGAGTCGGCCTGAGAATTGAGCCCTGTGGCACCCCCATATAGACTGCCAGAGGTCCAGACAACAGGCCCTCCGATTTGACACACTGAACTCTCTGAGAAGTAGTTGGTGAACCAGGCGAGGCAGTCATTTGAGAAACCAAGGCTGTTGAGTCTGCTGATAAGAATGTGGTGATTGACAGAGTCGAAATCCTTGGCCAGGTCGATGAAGACGGCTGCACAGTACTGTCTTTTATCGATGGCGGTTATGTTATCGTTTAGGACCTTGAGCGTAGCTGAGGTGCACCAATGACCAGCTCTGAAACCAGATTGCACAGCGGAGAAGGTACGGTGGGATTCGAAATGGTCAGTGATCTGTTTGTTAACTTTGCTGCGGGGGAGTGCAGAGCTGTTGGCCGGTGTCGTGTCTTTGGTTATACCGGATCAATTGATATGACATGCTATTCTATAAAATCATTTCTCTGTAATTAATATTACCTGATTTTAGCTAATCAGGTAAATGTAATCAACTAAAAAGTTGGGGCACCACGAAATAATGTTTATAGAGCTGTTATCTTCCAAATAAACTCTTAAAGACCTGGTAATCTTTTACCTCAATAGCAGTCAATATTTAATCGTCACCTTATTTAGTCTCATCTGAAAGTTGTAAATTCTTGGTTATCTTCACGAACCCTGCCTAACAAGTTGAATCAGCAATACAAAATATGGTTTAATTATTTATTTACTAAATACCTAAATAATCACACAGAATTACATCTACACAGAATGGATCATTCATTGATTATAAATTATGTCATAAAGGAAAACGACCCTGGTGGACGGAGCCGACATGAAGGCTGGTTACACAAAGAGGGGGGTTGGGCTTTGAATGAATCAGCGGGAAGACTGAGGAACAAAAATATTTTGTGTCTCTATCGGGCCATAGGCAGCTATGCTATCGTAAATACAGTATCTTATGCATTCTAAATACCCGCCCATTTCAAAAAGGAAAATGCAATAAATATTTTCTCTGAGCTGCGCTTCGGTAGATAGAAGGCGGGTTGGTCCAGCACGCATCTCTGGTCCTCTGAAGAATGTCTAGTGGTGAACTGGAGCGTGGTAGAATGGATACTCTGTCCGTCCTCTCCTAGCCCACGTTTAGCTGGCGGAGAGGGTATCACTTCTTTAGTGAATAAGAGTTCAAAGTTCATACCAAGTTGCCATGCTTTTAAAAGCTCATGCTATATTCTGGCTGGTAGAGTCGAAATTCATCCTTTCGGCATGTTGATCGTCATCTTCACGTTGAAATTCGATGCTAATTTTGTTAGATTCTTGTCGTTCAACCAGAGCTCACGCTGAGGTTGGCTTAGTTCTGTAGGTGGTCTTTGTCCTTTCAACGTAGGGACTACAAGTCCGCACGTCCTTGGAACAGGAAGTTGAATTTTCGTCAACGGGTTTATATAGTGGTGAAAGAAGGGCGTGTTTCATAGTTTACAACCAGTGTCTGTTCACTTGGGCGGGGCCTCTGAGTGAGCAGAATTTCTCTATGACAAACCGTTCTCTCATTTAAGAAGCTAAAATTGCATTTCATCTTTTCACAAATAGTTTCATATTTAAACATTTAAATTGCACAACAATTCCATGTGAATCTGATAACTAGAATGTGTAGACTTTCCAAGATACAGTTTATGTCGTCCTGTCATCAGTCATAATGTCTCAGACGCCAACTGATCTGACATCATATTCATTAAGTACCAACGCATATTTTCAACTGGTTGGATTACCAAAATATGGTTCAGTTTCCCACCTTTTGATGTTACCAGACTCTATGTTAACAAAGGGATTTTCAATAGTCACATCGGTAGAGTAGAGAGGAAAAAGGGGAAAGGTATTTATGGGGGTCATAAACCTCCCCCAACAGGCCAGCGTCATGACACCGGGGTAGGGGGAGGGGTAGCCAGGTGTTAAGCATGGCCGGCCGTAGAGAAATGCTTACTAAATTAGCGACAGCCTGTATTCCCTCCCACCTATCTGTTTCCTGTCTCAGGTAGCCCTCCCACCTATCTGTTTCCTGTCTCAGGTAGCCCTCCCACCTATCTGTTTCCTGTCTCAGGTAGCTCTCCCACCTATATGTTTCCTGTCTCAGGTAGCCCTCCAACCTATCTGTTTCCTGTCTCAGGTAGCCCTCCCACCTATCTGTTTCCTGTCTCAGGTAGCCCTCCCACCTATCTGTTTCCTGTCTCAGGTAGCCCTCCCACCTATCTGTTTCCTGTCTCAGGTAGCCCTCCCACCTATCTGTTTCCTGTCTCAGGTAGCTCTCCCACCTATCTGTTTCCTGTCTCAGGTAGCCCTCCCACCTATCTGTTTCCTGTCTCAGGTAGCCCAAAGCCAGCATGGATAGAATTCAATAATATTATTTGCTATTTTCTAATAATTCTCTTGTGCCAAGGTATCGTCCCTGCCCATGCCACGGTTCGACTTGCTCTCCTGTAGATCTGTAATGATTGGATGGTGAAACTCGTCAGCCAACCAGAAAAGCAAGACGAAACAATTCAGGCATTCTTTAATATAAACATTATTTTTTAATTGTTGAAAAAATAGATGTTACAAGCAGTAGACATTTAGAATGAAATGTGGAGTGGAGATTTAAATTTACACGGTGACACCACGTGCCCAGCGTACCTGCAAAATTATTCTGCAATTCGAAAAACACCGTTTCCATCATCATTTGTTGCAATAAAGTTTGTCAAAAGAAAAGTCCACCCCTGTCGAACGGATGAAAATGTGGCCGATTGTTAGGAAATGTCTCTTCTATCTCTTCTACAAAAAAATTGTCATATTGCTTTAGTCGAAAAAACCTGAGTCAATAAAAACCTGCCTAGTGACCCCATGTGGATGACATCATGTGGATGACTCCATGTGGATGACTCCATGTGGATGACCCCATGTGGATGACATCATGTGGATGACTCCATGTGGATGACCCCATGTGGATGACTCCATGTGGATGACCCCATGTGGATGACTCCATGTGGATGACATCATGTGGATGACTCCATGTGGATGACATCATGTGGATGACATCATGTGGATGACATCATGTGGATGACATCATGTGGATGACTCCATGTGGATGACTCCATGTGGATGACCCCATGTGGATGACATCATGTGGATGACTCCATGTGGATGACTCCATGTGGATGACCCCATGTGGATGACTCCATGTGGATGACCCCATGTGGATGACACCATGTGGATGACCCCATGTGGATGACCCCATGTGGATGACTCCATGTGGATGACTCCATGTGGATGACCCCATGTGGATGACCCCATGTGGATGACTCCATGTGGATGACTCCATGTTGAATGGATATAATGGTGCTGGAGGGGAGGGCTGCTGTTTTACGGGCTCCTAGCCAACTGTGCTATTTTGTTAGTTTTTTCGCATTATTTGTAACATAAAGCTGCTGCCACCGTCTCTTATGACCGAAAATAGCTTCTGGACATCAGAACAGCAATTACTCACCTCAAACTGGACAAAGATTTTTCTTTAAAGAGTCCGGCGCAAAGGATATACTGATTTCCTGAGAACAGGCCCAAATCCCTGCCATTAGCGTGAAGAAAAGGCGGAGATACCGAGGGAGAAGGTCGGGGTGCCTTGTTAGGATTCGTAGGCGAGTGAGTAAATCACCACTACCATCCGTTCTATATGTTCCATGATGCATTCAAAGACTCAATCATGGACACTCTTACTGACACTTGTGGCTGCCTAGCGTGATGTATTGTTGTCTCTACCTTCTTGCCCTTTGTCTGTGCCCAATAATGTTTATACCATGTTTTGTGCTTCTACCATGTTGTGTTGCTACCATGTTGTTGTCATGTTGTGTTGCTACCATGCTGTGTTGTCATGTGTTGCTGCCTTGCTATGTTGTTGTCTTAGGTCTCTCTTTATGTAGTGTTGTGGTGTCTCTCTTGTCGTGATGTGTTTTGTCCTATATTTCTATTAAAATGTTTTATTTTTAATCCCAACCCCTGTCCCCACAGGAGGCCTTTTGGTTGGGCTTCATTTTAAATAAGAATTTGTTCTTAAACCTCTACAGGATCGCTGTCCCCCTGCGGGACGGTTGAGCTCACACAGGCTTATGTGATTAGCATGAGGTTGTAAGTAACAAGAACATTTCCCACGACATAGACATATCTAATATGGGCAGAAAGCCAATTTACAGTAGCTATTACAGTGAAAGAATACCATGCTATTGTTTGTGGAGAGTGCATAGTTATGAACTTGAAAATGTATTAATAAACCAATTAGGCACATTTGGGCAGTCTTGATACAACATTTTGAACAGAAATGCAATTGTTCATTGGATCAGTCTAAAACTTTGCACATACACTGCTGCCATGTAGTGGCCAAAATCTAAATTGAGCCTGGGCTGGAATAATACATTATGGCCTTTGTCTTGCATTTCAAAGATGGAGCAAAAACAAAAGTTTTTTTCTTTGTATTATCTTTTACCAGATCTAATGTGTTATTTTCTCCTACGTTCATTTCATATTTCCACAAACTTCAAAGTGTTTCCTTTCAAATGGCATCAAGAATATGCATATCCTTGCTTCAGGGACTGAGCTACAGGCAGTTAGATTTGGGTATGTCATTTTATGTGAAGATTTTAAAAAAGGGTCCCATCCTTTAGCTGACTTGCCTAGTTAAATAAAGGTTAAATAAATATATTGAGGAGTATAACACCTCAGTCACTGGATTCATCAATAAGTGCATCGACGACGTCGTCCCCACAGTGACCGTACGTACACATTCCAACCAGAAGCCAAGGGTAACAGGCAACATCCGCACCAAGCTAAAGGCTAGAGCTGCCGCTTTCAATGAGCGGGACACTAATCCTGACGCTTATAAGAAATCCTGCTATGCCCTCCAACGAACCATCAAACAGTCAAAGCGTCAATACAGGATTAAGATTGAATCCTACTCCACCGGCTCCGACGCTCGTCGGATGTGGCAGGGCTTGCAAACTATTACGGACTACAAAGGGAGTCCCAGCCGCAAGCTGCCCAGTGACGCGACCCGACCAGACAAGCTAAATGCCTTCTCTATGCTAGCTTCAAAGCAAGCAACACTGAAGCATGCACGAGAGCACCAGCTGTTCCGGACGACTGTGTGATCAAGCTCTCTGTAGCCGATGTGAGCAATACCTTTAAACAGGTCAACATTCACAAGGCCGCAGGGCCAGAAGGATTACCAGGGTGTGTACTCAGAGCATGCGCGAACAAACTGGCAAGTGTCTTCACTGACATTTTCAACCTCTCCTTGTCTGAGTCTGTAATACCAACATGTTTAGACAGAACACCATAGTCCCTGTGCCCAAGAACACTAAGGCAACCTGCCTAAATGACTACCGACCCGTAGCACTCACGTCTGTAGCCATGAAGTGCTTTGAAAGGCTGGTCATGACTCACATCAACACCATTATCCCAGAAATCCTAGACTCACTCCAATTCGCATACCGCCCCAACAGATCCACAGATGACGCAATCTCAATTGCACTCAACGCTGCCCTTTCCCACCTGGACAAAAGGAACACCTATGTGAGAATGCTGTTCATTGACTACAGCTCAGCGTTCAACACCATATTCTAGCCCTAACATTAGCCATAACCCTTATTCTAACCTAACCGTAACCTTAGCAAAAGTTGCTCATCAGCAGATAGATGCTCTACAGATGGTCATACTATCAACAAACTAAATAAAGTGTGACCAACTAATTCACCGCCTGGTGAGGTCACAAGGCAGGCTAAAACTCCATCCAATCAAAACACGCTGAAATTTCAGGCGGTCTTTTCAAACAGCTTTTATACTAAAAGGGCATTATCGTCATTTTCACAATATTATTCCAACCTCATAGTGTGGAAATATAGATAAAACACAGGAAATGACATTTTGACTGCACTGGGCCTTTAAAGATGACTTACTGATATGCTATTTACATTTAAGTCATTTAGCAGACGCTCTTATCCAGAGCGACTTACAGTAGTGAATGCATACATTTCATACATTTTTGTTCTTCTTCCCGGTACTGGTCCCCCGTGGGAATCGAACCCACAACCCTGGCGTTGCAAACACCATGCTCTACCAACTGAGCCACACGGGACTATATGTCAGCATGTGGGGATGTTGCTCCAAATACAGAGGCTGTAACCTGATTCATAACCATTTTAAAGGGCAGCAGTCAGTCAGTTGTAAATACCAGTTTAAATGTCAGCGCAGGCAGCAGTGGTCAGGTCTTTTCTGTGTGAGGGTGGATTTCTACTTTTCTGAGAGGAATAGCAGATTGAAAAACAATTTAAGGTTTAGCTTTTGTTAAATGAGTGAGAGAGGAGGAGAGGGAGAGAGGGAGGAGAGAGGGAGAGGAGGAGAGGGGAGGAGGAGAGGGAGAGGAGGAGAGGAGGAGAGGGAGAGGGAGAGGAGGAGAGGGAGAGGAGGAGAGGGAGAGGAGGAGAGGGGGAGAGGAGGAGAGGAGGAGAGGGAGAGGAGGAGAGGGAGAGGAGGAGAGATGCACTATATATTCACAAGTATGTGGAAACCCCTTCAAATGGGACCGCTGAGTGCTGAAGCACCTGGAACGGCTTTATTAACTCAATGGATTTTTTTTTTTATACGTTGTTTGCAAACTTATAAGTGACACAAATTAATGCCATAATAACATGCAAAACATGCAACAACAACAAAAGTGCTAAACAGTTGCGGCTCTGAATGACGGGACGCCACCGTGGTGCATTGAGATGCAGCCCTGATATCCTGATATCTATAACTTAAACTGACGCATTTTGATGGGGATTTTTTTACTTAAATTTGACGCACGGGTGCGTCAATAGACTCTGAAGGATTAAGCTACAGATATCTGTTTTTTTGTTGTTGCATTGAGCTGCATCTCAATCGACTACATCCTCAAATGTGTTGCCTTCCGCATCTGCAGTGAAAGGTGGCAGAAATACAGCGGTGTTCGTCAGACCAGGAGACATCCCAAAAATCGGTCTTCTCACAAAATGGTCTGAAGCATCCGAAACGGTTTGGCCTTCAAAACTATTATGACCCCTCCGTGGAAACACGATGGGGTTCTCCATTTTGCTCTACGACCCCCACGAGCAACAAGGGGTTTTTCTGAAGTCGGTACCTCCGATCTGGCAACCAAACAGTTTAGGTTACAAACTATTATGACCCCTCCGTGGAAAGGTGAGACTATCATGAACATGTGGATGACCATAAGCCTCACAAGACTCGTCTGAAGGCAGAACGGTACCAGTTAAAGAAATGAATGGAAGTACATATGAAAGCCATTTAGGTTAATATGGTTAAATATGGTTAATGTGGTTAATGTGGTTAAATATGGGTAATATGGTTAAATATGGGTAATATGGTTAAATGTGGGTAAAATAGGATATGTAATACATTCCTGGTCTTATATCTCTCAGATATATAGGACAGACACTTCAAAACAAACTAACTTTTGATTACATTTTTTTTTACTATATGTTTATCCATGTATGAATCTGTAATTCAATGTGTTTCTATTGGCTAATAGCAGTAAGGCCAAATTCAATGTTTGATCCAATAATTGTTTTACATATTTTTGGGGATACCTAAAGGGTTCCTAAAATGCTAGATCAACTAGCTAAATGATCCTTGGTATGACCATCTTAAAACAATTCCATATGACCATCTTAAAACAATGCCATATGACCATCTTAAAACAATTCCATATGACCATCTTAAAATACTTCCATATGACCGTCTTAAAATAATTCCATATGACCGTCTTAAAATAATTCCATATGACCGTCTTAAAACAATTCCATATGTCAGCTTAGTAGATATCTATGATTGGATGTGGATCTGATGTAAGCAGTCACAGGTAGAGTTTCTACAGTAAAGACAGACTGGCAGTAGAAGTGGGCACAGTAAGATTGGTAAAAGAAGGCAGACTGCATGTTCACAGGGTGTCGAGGGATTAGAGAAGAAAATGGTAGTGGAGCGAGAGAGAGGAAGATACAGAGAGAGTAAAAAGGAGAGAGAGACTTAGGAATCATGTGAGAATGAACCCTAGGAGCCAGGCTTAGAGATGGAACTGAAATCTGTCCAACTGTCTTCTCTATATATCTTGTGTGTGTCTCTCTCTTTCTCTCTCTCTCTACCCCCCTCTCTATTTATATCCCTCTCTACCCCCCCTCTCTCTCAATTCAATTCAATTCAAGGGGCTTTATTGGCATGGGAAACATACAGTGGGGAGAATAAGTATTTGATACACTGCCGATTTTGCAGGTTTTCCTACTTACAAAGCATGTATAGGTCTGTAATTTTTATCATAGGTACACTTCAACTGTGAGAGAAGGAATCTAAAACAAAAATCCAGAAAATCACATTGTATGATTTTTAAGTAATTCATTAGCATTTTATTGCATGACATAAGTATTTGATACATCAGAAAAGCAGAACTTAATATTTGGTACAAAAACCTTTGTTTGCAATTACAGAGATCATACGTTTCCTGTAGTTCTTGACCAGGTTTGCACACACTGCAGCGGGGATTTTGGCCCATTCTGGTTTGCTCTGTTTTCTTGTTAATTCTTTCCAATGTGTCAAGTAATTATCTTTTTGTTTTCTCATGATTTGGTTGGGTCTAATTGTGTTGCTGTCCTGGGGCTCTGTGGGGTGTGTTTGTGAACAGATCCCCAGGACCATCTCTCTCTCTCTCCGTCTATATAAACTCAGCAAAAGAAGAAACATCCCTTTTTCAGGACCCTGTTTTTCAAAGATAATTAGTAAAAATCCAAATAACTTCACAGATCTTCATTGTAAAGGTTTTAAACACCATTTCCCATGCTTGTTCAATGAACCATAAACAATTAATGAACATGCACCTGTGGAACGGTCGTTAAGAAACTAACAGCTTACAGACGGTAGGTAATTAAGGTCACAGTTATGAAAACTTAGGACACTAAAGAGGCCTTTCTACTCACTCTGAAAAACATCAAAAGAAAGATGCCCAGGGTCCCTGCTCATCTGCGTGAACGTACCTTAGGCATGCTGCAAGGAGGCATGAGGACTGCAGATGTGGCCAGGGCAATAAATTGCAATGTCCTTACTGTGAGACGCCTAAGACAGCGCTACAGGGAGACAGGACAGACAGCTAATCGTCCTCGCAGTGGCAGACCACGTGTCACAACACCTGCACAGGATCGGTACATCCAAACATCAAACCTGCGGGACAGGTACAGGATGGCAACAACAACTGCCCGAGTTACACCAGGAACGCACAATCCCTCCATCAGTGCTCAGACGGTCCGCAATAGGCTGAGAGAGGATGGACTGAGGGCTTGTAGGCCTGTTGTAAGGCTGGTCCTCACCAGACATCACCCGCAACAACGTCGCCTATGGGCACAAACCCACCGTTGCTGGACCAGACAGGACTGGCAAAAAGTGCTCTTCACTGACGAGTCGCGATTTTGTCTCACCAGGGGTGATGGTCGGATTCGAGTTTATCATCGAAGGAATGAGCATTACACCGGGAAGATATCCTCCTCCCTCATGTGGTACCCTTCCTGCAGGTTCATCCTGACATGACCCTCCTGCATGACAATGCCACCAGCCATACTGCTCGTTCTGTGCGTGATTTCCTGCAAGACAGGAATGTCGGTGTTCTGCCATGGCCAGCGAAGAGCCCGGATCTCAGTCCCATTGAGCACGTCTGGGACCTGTTGGATCGGAGGGCAAGGGCCATTACCCACCAGAAATGTCCGGGAACTTGCAGGTGCCTTGGTGGAAGAGTGGGGTAACATCGCACAGCAAGAACTGGCAAATCTGGTGCAGTCCATGAGGAGGAGATGCACTGCAGTACTTAATGCAGCTGGTGGCCACACCCGATACTGACTGTTACTTTTGATTTTGACCCCCCCTTTGTTCAGGGACACATTATTCCATTTCTGTTAGTCACATGTCTGTAGAACTTGTTCAGTTTATGTCTCAGTTGTTGAATCTTGTTATGTTCATACAAATATTTACACGTTAAGTTTGCTGAAAATCAACGCAGTTGACAGTGAGTTTACACTACCGGTTAAAAGTTTTAGAACACCTACTCATTCAAGTTTTTTTTTTTAATGTTTACTATTTTCTACATTGTAGAAAAGTAGTGAAGACATCAAAACTATGAAATAACACATATGGAATCATGTAGTAAACAAAAAAGTGTTAAACAAATCAAAATATATTTTATATTTCAGATTCTTCAAAGTAGCCACCCTTTGCCTTGATGACAGCTTTTAACACTCTTGGCATTCTCTCAACCCTCTTCATTAGGTAGTCACCTGGAATGCATTTCAATTAACAGGTGTGCCTTTTTGAAAGTTAATTTGTGGAATCTTTTTCCTTGTTAATGCTTTTGAGCCAATCAGTTGTGTTGTGACAAGGTGTGTGTGTGTGTGTGTGGGGGGGGGGGGTAGTACAGAAGATAGCCTTTTTTTGGTACCTCTCTAACTTTACCCCCCCAATTCAATTTCATATAGATAGAGAGGGGGGATATAGATGGGGCTTTATTGGCATGGGAAACATATATTTACATTGCCAAAGCAAGTTAAATAATAAATAAAAATAATAAACAAAAGTGAAATAAACAATGATATGCTTAACCTGTTTGGGATGGGGGCAGTATTTTCATGGCCGGATAAAAAACGTACCCAATTTAATCTGGTTACTACTCCTGCCCAGAAATTAGAATATGCATATAATTAGTAGATTTGGATAGAAAACACTCAAAAGTTTCTAAAACTGTTTGAATGGTGTCTGTGAGTAAAACAGAACTCATATGGCAGGCCAAAACCTGAGAAGATTCCATACAGGAAGTGCCCTGTCTGACAATTTATTGCCCTTCTGTAGCCTCTCTATCGAAAATACAGCATCTGTGCTGTAACGTGACATTTTCTAAGGCTTCCATTGGCTCTCAGAAGGCGCCAGTCTCTGGGCTAAGTACAGCAGCTCTGTTTGTTACTGGCCTGCCTGGGGACAGTGACACTAGAGATGTGCGTCCACAAGACTACTCGCCCGGTTGGAATATTATCGCTATTTTACGAGAAAAATCGCATAAAAATTGATTTTAAACAGCGTTTGACATGCTTCAAAGTACGGTAATGGAATATTTTGACATTTTTGGTCATGAAATGCACCCGCGCGTCACCCTTTGGATAGTGACCTCAACGCACGAACAAAACGGAGCTATTTCAATATAACTATGGATTATTTCGAACCAAAACAACATTTGTTGTTGAAGGAGAAGTCCTGGGAGTGCATTCTGATGAAGAACAGCAAAGGTAATCCAATTTTTCTTATAGTAATTCTGAGTTTAGTGAGCACCAAACTTGGTGGGTGTCAAATTAGCTAGCCTGTGATGGCCGAGCTATCTACTCAGAATATTGCAAAATGTGCTTTCGCCGAAAAGCTATTTTAAAATCTGACACCGCGATTGCATAAAGGAGTTCTGTATCTATAATTCTTAAAATAATTATGTTTTTTATAAACGTGTATCGTGAGTAATTTAGTAAATTCACCGGAAGTTTGCGGTGGGTATGCTAGTTCTGAACATCACATGCTAAAGTAAAAAGCTGTTTTTTGATATAAATATGAACTTGATTGAACAAAACATGCATGTATTGTATAACATAATGACCTAGGAGTGTCATCTGATGAAGATCATCAAAGGTTAGTGCTGCATTTAGCTGTGGTTTTGGTTTTTGTGACATATATGCTTGCTTTGAAAATGGCTGTGATTATTTTTGGCAGGGTACTCTACTGACATAATGTAATGTTTTGCTTTCGCTGTTAAGCCTTTTTGAAATCGGACAATGTGGTTAGATTAACGAGAGTCTTGTCTTTAAAATGGTGTAAAATAGTTGATTGTTCTTCTCAGGTTTTGGCCTGCCATATGAGTTCTGTTATACTCACAGACACCATTCAAACAGTTTTAGAAATTTTAGAGTGTTTTCTATCCAAATATACTAATCCCCCCCAACCCGTGGTAGTTGGGGACATCCCCCTCCCCCCGCCAACCCGTGGTAGTTGGGGACATCCCCCCCAACCCGTGGTAGTTGGGGACACCCCCCCCCCAACCCGTGGTAGTTGGGGACATCCCCCCCCCAAACCGTGGTAGTTGGGGACATCCCCCCCAACCCGTGGTAGTTGGGGACATCCCCCCCCAACCCGTGGTAGTTGGGGACATCCCCACCCCCCCAACCCGTGGTAGTTGGGGACACCCTCCCCCCCCAACCCGTGGTAGTTGGGGACATCCCCCCCAACCCGTGGTAGTTGGGGACATCCCCCCCCAACCCGTGGTAGTTGGGGACATCCCCCCCCAACCCGTGGTAGTTGGGGACATCCCCCTCCCCCCCCAACCCGTGGTAGTTGGGGACATCCCCCCCAACCCGTGGTAGTTGGGGACATCCCCCCCCCAACCCGTGGTAGTTGGGGACATCCCCCCCCCCAACCCGTGGTAGTTGGGGACATCCCCCCCAACCCGTGGTAGTTAGGGACATCCCCCCCCCAACCCGTGGTAGTTGGGGACATCCCCCCCCCAACCCGTGGTAGTTGGGGACATCCCCCCCCAACCCGTGGTAGTTGGGGACATCCCCCCCCAACCCGTGGTAGTTAGGGACATCCCCATTCCCCCCCCAACCCGTGGTAGTTGGGGACATCCCCCCCCAACCCGTGGTAGTTAGGGACATCCCCCCCCCCCAACCCGTGGTAGTTGGGGACATCCCCCCCCCAACCCGTGGTAGTTAAGGACATCCCCATTCCCCCCCCAACCCGTGGTAGTTGGGGACACCCCCCCCCAACCCGTGGTAGTTGGGACATCCCCCCCCCCCCAACCCGTGGTAGTTGGGGACATCCCCCCCCCCCCCAACCCGTGCCCGTGGTAGTTGGGGACATTTCTCGAAGTGTTGGTGTTGGTGTGTAATGTTTTGAGAGGGAAGAGATGCTGCAGCTGTGACTTCCTTCTTCCATCGGTTCCAGACATTCTTTCACACGCCTCCATCAAACGTCAATCAATCGCAGACGTGGAGAACAGCTCGTGTCTGTTAAAGACGCGCAGCATCCACTCCACGAGAAGATGGACAAACGACAAGCACAGTTCTCCAAATTTAGAGAACAACAAATCAAAGAATGCTATCATTTAGGATGCGAATAGTGCTTTTCCGTCAACAGGAACTTCTTTTAGAGAAAGGGTAAGTGATATTTTCACATTTTTTATAGAATGAGATCGTTTTTGAATAATATAATTGTGGACTGGATATGTAGTTCTGTTTGACCAGACATATGGCGGTAGGCTACTGTATCGCTCTATACTGCCACAACATTATTACTTTATGTTATAATGACAGGCTTTCTCAGGAGATGGACACGTTTTAGATTTATATATTGTTGCAGACCAACCGGAACGATAGAAACTGGCTCACGTTGACGTCAAAATGTTAACGAATTGCGCACGAGTAGTCTGCATGCGTAAATATCAAAAGTATTGCCACTCTGTCATTAGAAGCTTTATGGGTATAGTTTATATTAATGTAATAAAAAAATATATATATTAGGAAAATCTTTATTCTGAGATTATTTGAATGTGAATTGAGATTGGTTCAAGGTTGGTTCCTTGATTTATCCAAAACCTCCCGGATTAAATTGTGATTTCTCCCTTTTCATACGTTAGATTATGAATTCTACCCTCTCAAAATACCACTTTTTCCTAGAGCAAATTGTGTTTTGTGAGGGTTTCCACCTAAATGAATAAATACCTTTTAAACTCGTCAAGCTTTTCCAGACATAGTCTTTTCAACAGCCATAGGCTACTTGAAATATAAGCAAATCAGTTATTTATGACTTATAATAATCGAATATGTGAACGTTTGACCAGAAGGCAATGTATCAGAGATGAGAGAGTGGTGGTAGCGGAGCGAGAGAGATATAGAGAGACAGAGGGAGGGAGAGACAGAGATATATAGAGACAGAGAGAGGGAAAGATAGAGACAGAGGGAGAGAGACAGAGGGAGAGAGACAGAGGGAGAGAGACAGAGGGAGAGAGACAGAGGGAGAGAGACAGAGGGAGAGAGACAGGGAGAGAGAGAGAGAGAGAGACGGGTAGAGACAGAGACGGGTAGAGACAGAGACGGGTAGAGACAGAGACGGGTAGAGACAGAAACATGGGACTGGAAACCACCACCTTGGGGTTGGAGAAATAGCTTACAGCTAAAGCTGAGTTGGTTTCTGTTAGAAATAGTCATGGATGTTCATTTGGTCATGGGGAAGGTATTTTGAGTATAGTTCCATTACCTTCCAAATGTCCAGGGTTCAGAGGAATACCGCTGGTTATGGGTAGGAGAGCAGAAGACTGGTCTGAGGGCTCTGTTGGATGTTTCCTGTTGTTGGACGTTTCCTGTTGTTGGACGTTTCATGTTGGATGTTTCCTGTTGTTGGATGTTTCCTGTTGTTGGACGTTTCCTGTTGTTGGACGTTTCCTGTTGTTGGACGTTTCCTGTTGTTGAACGTTTCCTGTTGTTGGATGTTTCCTGTTGTTGGACGTTTCCTGTTGTTGAACGTTTCCTGTTGTTGGACGTTTCCTGTTGTTGGACGTTTCCTGTTGTTGGACGTTTCCTGTTGGATGTTTCCTGTTGTTGGATGTTTCCTGTTGTTGGACGTTTCCTGTTGTTGGATGTTTCATGTCTACAGGTGTAGGATGTTAATTTGAGCCAGTTTGTTACGGAAGAAAAAGAATCCCACAGCAACAGGAAATGTAAATTATTATGTTGATTATAATTAATGGACATTTTTGTAGGGGTTGATACATTTTTTCGTTAGTGCAAATCAAGTCTGAAATGTAAAATTAGAATCACAAACTTTAGAAGCCTTTTTAAACCTCAAAAACACTACACACTTGGATTTCCTACTGTGCAAGAAAATTCTCAGCAACAATAGAGTGATCAAATTAAGATCCTCTTTCTGCAATATGGGAGTGGATTCATAAAGCCATTTAGTATTGGATTGGAATATAATGTATTGTAAGACCAAGGATAGGTCTGCTGTGTTTTGTTGTACTAAACACAATGTATTTCGATTTTTACAAGACACCTAGAAATGTTTCTTATCATTAGATAGTAGAACATTTGAATATAATTTGTACTCTCCAGCCCCATTCCTTCGCTGGTCTCTGTGTAGTTATTATTAGTAGGCTAGGCTAGTGCACGGCAGGCTAGTGCCCGGCAGGCTAGTGCCCGGCAGGCTAGTGCACGGCAGCATGCATCAAGCTGTGATTCCCCTCCCTAGGGCTGGCATCTTTTGGGACGCCCAGTCAAGCAGCTAATAGGGAAACATCATGTGACTCATTTAACTGTGTAATTATGTCTCTGGTCCAATATGGAGGATAGAGAGAAGAGTCGTCCCCCCTATAGCATCATCACAACCTGCTTTATTACATTACCCCTCTGTCTGTGCCTCAGCAAAGCTAGCACTGCCTGGATATACAGGATATAGACATGAGACCACACAGGAGGGAGAGAGAGAGAGCAAGAGAGAGAGAGAGAGAGAGAGAGAGAGAGAGAGAGAGACCTGTGTGAGAGAGAGAGAGACCTGTGAGAGGGGGAGAAATGCAATAGAGAGAGAGAGAGAGAGAGATGCAATAGAGACGGGGAGAGAGGAGGGGAGAAGTGTGAGAGAGAGAGACCTGTGAGAGGGAGAGAATTGCAGTAGAGACGGGGAGAGAAAGACAGTGACAGAAAAGGAGATCACTGAGGCAGCGAATTATGAATTATGTAAGTGTTTCATCTGTGGGAAGACCTCCATCTTTCTGTGTTATTTCTCCCTTTGCTGTTCCTCTCCAAGACTGCACAATATATTTATATTTTAGAGAAAAACATTTTCATCTGGCTTCTTTATTTCTTGTGGATTGTTCCCTAAACAACCCTTAACATATCGGATACATTATTTGATATCACTCAAGAAACAATATATTACCACCAGTATATTACCACCAGTATATTACCACCAGTCAGTATATTACCACCAGTATATTACCACCAGTACATTACCACCAGTATATTACCACCAGTATATTACCACCAGTATATTACCACCAGTATATTACCACCAGTATATTACCACCAGTACATTACCACCAGTATATTACCACCAGTATATTACCACCAGTATATTACCACCAGTATATTACCACCAGTCAGTATATTACCACCAGTATATTACCACCAGTATATTACCACCAGTCAGTATATTACCACCAGTATATTACCACCAGTCAGTGTATTACCACCAGTCAGTATATTACCACCAGTATATTACCACCAGTCAGTATATTTACCACCAGTATATTACCAGCAGTCAGTATATTACCACCAGTATATTACCACCAGTATATTACCACCAATATATTACCACCAGTCAGTATATTACCAACCAGTCAGTATATTACCACAGTATATTACCACCCGTACATTACCACCAGTATATTACCACCAGTATATTACCACCAGTCAGTATATTACCACCAGTCAGTATATTACCACCAGTATATTACCACCAGTATATTACCACCAGTACATTACCACCAGTATATTACAACCAGTACATTACCACCAGTATATTACCACCAGTATATTACCACCAGTATATTACAACCAGTTCAGTATATTACCCACCAGTATATTACCCACACAGTATATATTTACCACCCATATATTACCACCATCAGTATATTACCCACCAGTAATATACCACCAGTATATTACCACCAGTCAGTATATTACCACCAGTATATTACCACCAGTATATTACCACCAGTCAGTATATTACCACCAGTATATTACCACCAGTATATTACCACCAGTATATTACCACCAGTATATTACCACCAGTCAGTATATTACCACCAGTATATTACCACCAGTATATTACCACCAGTACATTACCACCAGTATATTACCACCAGTACATTACCACCAGTATATTTACATTTACATTTACATTTAAGTCATTTAGCAGACGCTCTTATCCAGAGCGACTTACAAATTGGTGCATTCACCTACAATATCCAGTAGAACAAACACTTTACAATAGTGCATCTAAATCCTTTAAAGGGGGGGGGGGGTTAGAAGGATTACTTTATCCTATCCCAGGTATTCCTTAAAGAGGTGGGGTTTCAGGTGTCTCCGGAAGGTGGTGATTGACTCCGCTGTCCTGGCATCGTGAGGGAGATTGTTCCACCATTGGGGTGCCAGAGCGGCGAACAGTTTTGACTGGGCTGGGCTGGAACTGTGCTTCCTCAGAGGTAGGGAGGCGAGCAGGCCAGAGGTGGATGAACGCAGTGCCCTTGTTTGGGTGTAGGGCCTGATCAGAGCCTGAAGGTACGGAGGTGCCGTTCCCCTCACAGCTCCGTAGGCAAGCACCATGGTCTTGTAGCGGATGCGAGCTTCAACTGGAAGCCAGTGGAGAGAGCAAAGGAGCGGGGTGACGTGAGAGAACTTGGGAAGGTTGAACACCAGACGGGCTGCGGCGTTCTGGATGAGTTGTAGGGGTTTGATGGCACAGGCAGGGAGCCCAGCCAACAGCGAGTTGCAGTAATCCAGACGGGAGATGACAAGTGCCTGGATTAGGACCTGCGCCGCTTCCTGTGTGAGGCAGGGTCGTACTCTGCGAATGTTGTAGAGCATGAACCTACAGGATCGGGTCACCGCCTTGATGTTAGTGGAGAACGACAGGGTGTTGTCCAGGATCACGCCAAGGTTCTTAGCACTCTGGGAGGAGGACACAAGGGAGTTGTCAACCGTGATGGCGAGATCATGGAACGGGCAGTCCTTCCCCGGGAGGAAGAGCAGCTCCGTCTTGCCGAGGTTCAGCTTGAGGTGGTGATCCGTCATCCACACTGATATGTCTGCCAGACATGCAGAGATGCGATTCGCCACCTGGTTGTCAGAAGGGGGAAAGGAGAAGATTAATTGTGTGTCGTCTGCATAGCAATGATAGGAGAGACCGTGTGAGGATATGACAGAGCCAAGTGACTTGGTGTATAGCGAGAATAGGAGAGGGCCTAGAACAGAGCCCTGGGGGACACCAGTGGTGAGAGCACGTGGTGCGGAGACAGCTTCTCGCCACGCCACCTGGTAGGAGCGACCTGTCAGGTAGGACGCAATCCAAGCGTGGGCCGCGCCGGAGATGCCCAGCTCGGAGAGGGTGGAGAGGAGGATCTGATGGTTCACAGTATCAAAGGCAGCAGATAGGTCTAGAAGGATGAGAGCAGAGGAGAGAGAGTTAGCTTTAGCAGTGCGGAGAGCCTCCGTGACACAGAGAAGAGCAGTCTCAGTTGAATGCCCAGTCTTGAAACCTGACTGATTAGGATCAAGAAGGGTCGTTCTGAGAGAGATAGCAGGAGAGCTGGCCAAGGACGGCACGTTCAAGAGTTTTGGAGAGAAAAGAAAGAAGGGATACTGGTCTGTAGTTGTTGACATCGGAGGGATCGAGTGTAGGTTTTTTCAGAAGGGGTGCAACTCTCGCTCTCTTGAAGACGGAAGGGACGTAGCCAGCGGTCAAGGATGAGTTGATGAGCGAGGTGAGGTAGGGGAGAAGGTCTCCGGAAATGGTCTGGAGAAGAGAGGAGGGGATAGGGTCAAGTGGGCAGGTTGTTGGCGGCCGGCCGTCACAAGACGCGAGATTTCATCTGGAGAGAGAGGGGAGAAAGAGGTCAAAGCACAGGGTAGGGCAGTGTGAGCAGGACCAGCGGTGTCGCTTGACTTAGCAAACGAGGATCGGATGTCGTCAACCTTCTTTTCAAAATGGTTGACGAAGTCATCAGCAGTGAGGGAGGAGGGGGGGGGGGGGAGAGGGAGGAGGATTCAGGAGGGAGGAGAAGGTAGCAAAAAGCTTCCTAGGGTTAGAGGCAGATGCTTGGAATTTAGAGTGGTAGAAAGTGGCTTTAGCAGCAGAGACAGAAGAGGAAAATGTAGAGAGGAGGGAGTGAAAGGATGCGAGGTCCGCAGGGAGGCGAGTTTTCCTCCATTTCCGCTCGGCTGCCCGGAGCCCTGTTACCACCAGTAGATTACCACCAGTATATTACCACCAGTATATTACCACCAGTCAGTATATTACCACCAGTCAGTATATTACCACCAGTATATTACCACCAGTACATTACCATCAGTATATTACCACCAGTACATTACCACCAGTATATTACCACCAGTATATTACCACCAGTATATTACCACCAGTATATTACCACCAGTATATTACCACCAGTCAGTATATTACCACCAGTATATTACCACCAGTCAGTATATTACCACCAGTATATTACCACCAGTATATTACCACCAGTATATTACCACCAGTCGGTATATTACCACCAGTATATTACCACCAGTCAGCATATTACCACCAGTATATTGCCACCAGTATATTACCACCAGTATATTAACACCAGTCAGTATATTACCACCAGTATATTACCACCAGTCAGTATATTACCACCAGTATATTACCACCAGTCAGTATATTACCACCAGTATATTACCACCAGTATATTACCACCAGTATATTACCACCAGTCAGTATATTACCACCAGTATGTTACCACCAGTATATTACCACCAGTATATTACCACCAGTATATTAACACCAGTCAGTATATTACCACCAGTATATTACCAACCAGTCAGTATATTACCACCAGTATATTTCCACCCAGTATCTTACACCAGTATATTACCCCCAGTATATTACCACCAGTACCATTACCACCAGTACATTACTCAACCAGTACATTACCACCCGTATATTACCACCCAGTATATTACCACCAGTATATTACCACCAGTCAGTATATACCAACCAGTCAGTATATTACCACCAGTACATTACCACCAGTATATTACCAACCAGTACATTACCACCAGTATATTACCACCAGTAATATACCACCAGTATATTACCACCAGTATATTACCACCAGTATATACCACCAGTCAGTATATTACCACCAGTATATACCACCAGTCAGTATATTACCACCAGTATTACCCCAGTATATTACCACCAGTATATTACCACCAGTCGGTATATTACCACCAGTTATATTAACCACCAGTCAGCATATTACCACCAGTATCTGCCACAGTATATTACCACCAGTATATTAACACCAGTCAGTATATTACCACCAGTATATTACCACCAGTCAGTATATTACCACCAGTATATTAACACCAGTCAGTATATTACCACCAGTATATTACCACCAGTATATTACCACCAGTATATTACCACCAGTCAGTATATTACCACCAGTATGTTACCACCAGTATATTACCACCAGTATATTACCACCAGTATATTAACACCAGTCAGTATATTACCACCAGTATATTACCACCAGTCAGTATATTACCACCAGTATATTTCCACCAGTATATTACCACCAGTATATTACCACCAGTATATTACCACCAGTACATTACCACCAGTACATTACCACCAGTACATTACCACCAGTATATTACCACCAGTATATTACCACCAGTATATTACCACCAGTATATTACCACCAGTCAGTATATTACCACCAGTCAGTATATTACCACCAGTACATTACCACCAGTATATTACCACCAGTACATTACCACCAGTATATTACCACCAGTACATTACCACCAGTATATTACCATCAGTATATTACCACCAGTATATTACCAGCAGTATATTACCAGCAGTATATTACCACCAGTATATTACCACCAGTCAGTATATTACCACCAGTACATTACCACCAGTATATTACCACCAGTACATTACCACCAGTATATTACCACCAGTATATTACCACCAGTCAGTATATTACCACCAGTATATTCCCACCAGTCAGTATATTACCACCAGTATATTACCACCAGTATATTACCACCAGTATATTACCACCAGTATATTACCACCAGTATGTTACCACCAGTATATTACCACCAGTATATTAACACCATTATATTACCACCAGTCAGTATATTCCCACCAGTATATTACCACCAGTATATTACCACCAGTCAGTATGTTACCACCAGTATATTACCACCAGTATATTACCATCAGTATATTACCACCAGTCAGTATATTACCACCAGTATATTACCACCATTCAGTATATTACCACCAGTATATTACCACCAGTATATTACCACCAGTAACATTACCACCAGTATATTACCACCAGTATATTACCCCATTCAGTATATACCACCAGTATATTACCACCAGTCAGTATATTACCACAAGTATATTACCACCAGTATATTACCACCAGTATATTACCACCAGTATATTACCTCCAGTCAGTATATTACCACCAGTATATTACCACCAGTATATTACCACCAGTATATTCCCACCAGTATATTACCACCAGTGTATTACCACCAGTCAGTATATTACCACCAGTATATTACCACCAGTACATTACCACCAGTATATTACCACCAGTCAGTATATTACCACCAGTATATTACCACCAGTACATTACCACCAGTATATTACCACCAGTACATTACCACCAGTATATTACCACCAGTATATTAGCACCAGTATATTACCACCAGTACATTACCACTAGTATATTACCACCAGTATATTACCACCAGTCAGTATATTACCACCAGTACATTACCACCAGTCAGTATATTACCACCAGTATATTACCACCAGTATATTACCACCAGTATAGTACCACCAGTATGTTACCACCAGTATATTACCACCAGTATGTTACCACCAGTATATTACCACCAGTACATTACCACCAGTATATTACCACCAGTATATTACCACCAGGACATTACCACCAGTATATTACCACCAGTATATTACCACCAGTCAGTATATTACCACCAGTATATTACCACCAGTCAGTATATTACCACCAGTATATTACCACCAGTATATTACCACCAGTATATTACCACCAGTATGTTACCACCAGTATATTACCACCAGTATATTACCAACAGTATATTACCACCAGTCAGTATATTACCACCAGTATATTACCACCAGTCAGTATTTTACCACCAGTATATTACCACCAGTACATTACCACCAGTATTACCACCAGTCAGTATATTACCACCAGTATATTACCACCAGTACATTACCACCAGTATATTACCACCAGTCAGTATATTACCACCAGTATATTACCACCAGTACATTACCACCAGTATATTACCACCAGTACATTACCACCAGTATATTACCACCAGTATATTAGCACCAGTATAATACCACCAGTAC
>NW_021822676.1:0-60000 GCF_901001165.1 Salmo trutta
TAACTCTAACCTAACTCTAACCTAACTCTAACCTAACTCTAACCTAACTCTAACCTAACCCTAACTAGTGTTTATTAACCTAACTAGTGTTTATTATGGGATGCAGTAGTCTCCAGGTCCTCTCTAGGATGACTACCCTCTGGGTAGTGTATTATATAGTATATATTATGGGATGCAGTAGTCTCCAGGTCCTATATAGCCCTCTGGGTAGTGTATTATATAGTATATATTATGGGATGCAGTAGTCTCCAGGTCCTATATAGCCCTCTGGGTAGTGTATTATATAGTATATATTATGGGATGCAGTAGTCTCCAGGTCCTCTATAGCCCTCTGGGTAGTGTATTATATAGTATATATTATGGGATGCAGTAGTGTATTATATAGTATATATTATGGGATGCAGTAGTGTATTATATAGTATATATTATGGGATGCAGTAGTCTACAGGTCCTCTATAGTATATATTATGGGATGCGGTAGTCTCCAGGTCCTATATAGCCCTCTGGGTAGTGTATTATATAGTATATATTATGGGATGCAGTAGTCTCCAGGTCCTCTATAGTATATATTATGGGATGCAGTAGTCTACAGGTCCTATATAGCCCTCTGGGTAGTGTATTATATAGTGTATATTATGGGATGCAGTAGTCTACAGGTCCTCTATAGTATATATTATGGGATGCAGTAGTCTCCAGGTCCTATATAGCCCTCTGGGTAGTGTATTATATAGTATATATTATGGGATGCAGTAGTCTCCAGGTCCTATATAGTATATATTATGGGATGCAGTAGTCTACAGGTCCTATATAGTATATATTATGGGATGCAGTAGTCTACAGGTCCTATATAGTATATATTATGGGATGCAGTAGTCTACAGGTCCTATATAGTATATATTATGGGATGCAGTAGTCTACAGGTCCTCTATAGTATATATTATGGGATGCAGTAGTCTACAGGTCCTCTATAGTATATATTATGGGATGCAGTAGTCTACAGGTCCATATATAGTATATATTATGGGATGGCAGTAGTCTCCCAGAGTCCTATATAGCCCTCTGGGTAGTGTATTATATGAGTATATATTATGGGATGGCAGTAGTCTCCAGGTCCTCTATAGTATATATTATGGGATGCGCGTAGTCTGCCAGGTCCGTCTATAGCCCTCTGGGTATTGGTATTATATGTATATATTATGGGATGGCAGTAGTCCTCTCAGGTCGCTATACAGCCCTCTGGGTAGGTATTATATAGTATAATTATATGGGATGCAGTAGTCTCCAGGTCCTCTATATATATATTATGGGATGCAGTAGTCTACAGGTCCTATATAGTATATATTATGGATGCAGTAGTTCCTCCAGGTACCTCTATAGTATATATTATGGTGATGCAGTAGTCTCCAGGTCCTCTATAGTATATATTATGGGATGCAGTAGTCTACAGGTCCTATATAGTATATATTATGGGATGCAGTAGTCTCCAGGTCCTCTATATATATATTATGGGATGCAGTAGTCTACAGGTCCTCTATAGTATATATTATGGGATGCAGTAGTCTACAGGTCCTCTATAGTATATATTATGGGATGCAGTAGTCTCCAGGTCCTATATAGTATATATTATGGGATGCAGTAGTCTCCAGGTCCTATATAGCCCTCTGGGTAGTGTATTATATAGTATATATTATGGGATGCAGTAGTCTCCAGGTCCTATATAGCCCTCTGGGTAGTGTATTATATAGTATATATTATGGGATGCAGTAGTCTACAGGTCCTATATAGCCCTCTGGGTAGTGTATTATATAGTATATATTATGGGATGCAGTAGTCTCCAGGTCCTCTATAGCCCTCTGGGTAGTGTATTATATAGTATATATTATGGGATGCAGTAGTCTACAGGTCCTCTATAGTATATATTATGGGATGCAGTAGTCTACAGGTCCTCTATAGTATATATTATGGGATGCAGTAGTCTACAGGTCCTATATAGTATATATTATGGGATGCAGTAGTCTCCAGGTCCTATATAGCCCTCTGGGTAGTGTATTATATAGTATATATTATGGGATGCAGTAGTCTACAGGTCCTATATAGCCCTCTGGGTAGTGTATTATATAGTATATATTATGGGATGAAGTAGTCTCCAGGTCCTCTATAGGATGACTACCCTCTGGGTAGTGTATTATATAGTATATATTATGGGATGCAGTAGTCTACAGGTCCTCTATAGTATATATTATGGGATGCAGTAGTCTCCAGGTCCTATATAGCCCTCTGGGTAGTGTATTATATAGTATATATTATGGGATGCAGTAGTCTCCAGGTCCTCTATAGTATATATTATGGGATGCAGTAGTCTACAGGTCCTCTATAGTATATATTATGGGATGCAGTAGTCTCCAGGTCCTATATAGCCCTCTGGGTAGTGTATTATATAGTATATATTATGGGATGCAGTAGTCTACAGGTCCTATATAGCCCTCTGGGTAGTGTATTATATAGTATATATTATGGGATGTAGTAGTCTCCAGGTCCTCTATAGTATATATTATGGGATGCAGTAGTCTCCAGGTCCTATATAGCCCTCTGGGTAGTGTATTATATAGTATATATTATGGGATGCAGTAGTCTCCAGGTCCTATATAGCCCTCTGGGTAGTGTATTATATAGTATATATTATGGGATGCAGTAGTCTCCAGGTCCTCTATAGCCCTCTGGGTAGTGTATTATATAGTATATATTATGGGATGCAGTAGTCTCCAGGTCCTCTATAGCCCTCTGGGTAGTGTATTATATAGTATATATTATGGGATGCAGTAGTCTACAGGTCCTCTATTGGATGAATACCCTCTGGGTAGTGTATTATATAGTATATATTATGGGATGCAGTAGTCTACAGGTCCTATACAGCCCTCTGGGTAGTGTATTATATAGTGTATATTATGGGATGCAGTAGTCTACAGGTCCTCTATAGTATATATTATGGGATGCGGTAGTCTCCAGGTCCTATATAGCCCTCTGGGTAGTGTATTATATAGTATATATTATGGGATGCAGTAGTCTCCAGGTCCTATATAGCCCTCTGGGTAGTGTATTATATAGTATATATTATGGGATGCGGTAGTCTACAGGTCCTCTATAGTATATATTATGGGATGCAGTAGTCTCCAGGTCCTCTATAGCCCTCTGGGTAGTGTATTATATAGTATATATTATGGGATGCAGTAGTCTACAGGTCCTCTATAGTATATATTATGGGATGCAGTAGTCTACAGGTCCTATATAGTATATATTATGGGATGTAGTAGTCTACAGGTCCTCTATAGTATATATTATGGGATGCAGTAGTCTACAGGTCCTCTATAGCCCTCTGGGTAGTGTATTATATAGTATATATTATGGGATGCAGTAGTGTATTATATAGTATATATTATGGGATGCAGTAGTCTCCAGGTCCTCTATAGCCCTCTGGGTAGTGTATTATATAGTATATATTATGGGATGCAGTAGTCTACAGGTCCTCTATAGTATATATTATGGGATGCGGTAGTCTCCAGGTCCTCTATAGTATATATTATGGGATGTAGTAGTCTACAGGTCCTATATAGTATATATTATGGGATGCAGTAGTCTCCAGGTCCTATATAGTATATATTATGGGATGCAGTAGTCTACAGGTCCTATATAGTATATATTATGGGATGCAGTAGTCTACAGGTCCTCTATAGTATATATTATGGGATGCGGTAGTCTACAGGTCCTCTATAGTATATATTATGGGATGCAGTAGTCTCCAGGTCCTCTATAGTATATATTATGGGATGCAGTAGTCTACAGGTCCTCTATAGTATATATTATGGGATGCAGTAGTCTACAGGTCCTCTATAGTATATATTATGGGATGCAGTAGTGTATTATATAGTATATATTATGGGATGCAGTAGTCTCCAGGTCCTCTATAGTATATATTATGGGATGCAGTAGTCTACAGGTCCTATATAGTATATATTATGGGATGCAGTAGTCTCCAGGTCCTATATAGCCCTCTGGGTAGTGTATTATATAGTATATATTATGGGATCCAGTAGTCTACAGGTCCTCTATAGCCCTCTGGGTAGTGTATTATATAGTATATATTATGGGATGCAGTAGTCTACAGGTCCTCTATAGTATATATTATGGGATGCAGTAGTCTCCAGGTCCTATATAGCCCTCTGGGTAGTGTATTATATAGTATATATTATGGGATGCAGTAGTCTCCAGGTCCTATATAGTATATATTATGGGATGCAGTAGTCTACAGGTCCTATATAGTATATATTATGGGATGCAGTAGTCTACAGGTCCTATATAGTATATATTATGGGATGCAGTAGTCTACAGGTCCTATATAGTATATATTATGGGATGCAGTAGTCTACAGGTCCTCTATAGTATATATTATGGGATGCAGTAGTCTACAGGTCCTCTATAGTATATATTATGGGATGCAGTAGTCTACAGGTCCTATATAGTATATATTATGGGATGCAGTAGTCTCCAGGTCCTATATAGCCCTCTGGGTAGTGTATTATATAGTATATATTATGGGATGCAGTAGTCTCCAGGTCCTCTATAGTATATATTATGGGATGCGGTAGTCTCCAGGTCCTCTATAGCCCTCTGGGTAGTGTATTATATAGTATATATTATGGTATGCAGTAGTCTACAGGTCCTATATAGTATATATTATGGGATGCAGTAGTCTACAGGTCCTATATAGTATATATTATGGGATGCAGTAGTCTACAGGTCCTATATAGTATATATTATGGGATGCAGTAGTCTACAGGTCCTCTATAGTATATATTATGGGATGCAGTAGTCTACAGGTCCTCTATAGTATATATTATGGGATGCAGTAGTCTACAGGTCCTATATAGTATATATTATGGGATGCAGTAGTCTACAGGTCCTATATAGTATATATTATGGGATGCAGTAGTCTCCAGGTCCTCTATAGTATATATTATGGGATGCAGTAGTCTACAGGTCCTCTATAGTATATATTATGGGATGCAGTAGTCTACAGGTCCTCTATAGTATATATTATGGGATGCAGTAGTGTATTATATAGTATATATTATGGGATGCAGTAGTCTCCAGGTCCTCTATAGTATATATTATGGGATGCA
Source organism: Salmo trutta (assembly GCF_901001165.1). Taxonomy (NCBI): domain Eukaryota; kingdom Metazoa; phylum Chordata; class Actinopteri; order Salmoniformes; family Salmonidae; genus Salmo; species Salmo trutta. The sequence goes on from NW_021822676.1 coordinate 5,178, forward strand.
GTAGTCTACAGGTCCTATATAGTATATATTATGGGATGCAGTAGTCTCCAGGTCCTATATAGCCCTCTGGGTAGTGTATTATATAGTATATATTATGGGATCCAGTAGTCTACAGGTCCTCTATAGCCCTCTGGGTAGTGTATTATATAGTATATATTATGGGATGCAGTAGTCTACAGGTCCTCTATAGTATATATTATGGGATGCAGTAGTCTCCAGGTCCTATATAGCCCTCTGGGTAGTGTATTATATAGTATATATTATGGGATGCAGTAGTCTCCAGGTCCTATATAGTATATATTATGGGATGCAGTAGTCTACAGGTCCTATATAGTATATATTATGGGATGCAGTAGTCTACAGGTCCTATATAGTATATATTATGGGATGCAGTAGTCTACAGGTCCTATATAGTATATATTATGGGATGCAGTAGTCTACAGGTCCTCTATAGTATATATTATGGGATGCAGTAGTCTACAGGTCCTCTATAGTATATATTATGGGATGCAGTAGTCTACAGGTCCTATATAGTATATATTATGGGATGCAGTAGTCTCCAGGTCCTATATAGCCCTCTGGGTAGTGTATTATATAGTATATATTATGGGATGCAGTAGTCTCCAGGTCCTCTATAGTATATATTATGGGATGCGGTAGTCTCCAGGTCCTCTATAGCCCTCTGGGTAGTGTATTATATAGTATATATTATGGTATGCAGTAGTCTACAGGTCCTATATAGTATATATTATGGGATGCAGTAGTCTACAGGTCCTATATAGTATATATTATGGGATGCAGTAGTCTACAGGTCCTATATAGTATATATTATGGGATGCAGTAGTCTACAGGTCCTCTATAGTATATATTATGGGATGCAGTAGTCTACAGGTCCTCTATAGTATATATTATGGGATGCAGTAGTCTACAGGTCCTATATAGTATATATTATGGGATGCAGTAGTCTCCAGGTCCTATATAGCCCTCTGGGTAGTGTATTATATAGTATATATTATGGGATGCAGTAGTCTCCAGGTCCTCTATAGTATATATTATGGGATGCGGTAGTCTCCAGGTCCTCTATAGCCCTCTGGGTAGTGTATTATATAGTATATATTACGGGATGCAGTAGTCTCCAGGTCCTATACAGCCCTCTGGGTAGTGTATTATATAGTATATATTATGGGATGCAGTAGTCTCCAGGTCCTCTATAGTATATATTATGGGATGCAGTAGTCTACAGGTCCTATATAGTATATATTATGGGATGCAGTAGTCTCCAGGTCCTCTATAGTATATATTATGGGATGCAGTAGTCTCCAGGTCCTATATAGCCCTCTGGGTAGTGTATTATATAGTATATATTATGGGATGCAGTAGTATCCAGGTCCTATATAGCCCTCTGGGTAGTGTATTATATAGTATATATTATGGGATGCAGTAGTCTACAGGTCCTCTATAGTATATATTATGGGATGCAGTAGTCTCCAGGTCCTATATAGCCCTCTGGGTAGTGTATTATATAGTATATATTATGGGATGCAGTAGTCTCCAGGTCCTCTATAGTATATATTATGGGATGCAGTAGTCTACAGGTCCTCTATAGTATATATTATGGGATGCAGTAGTCTACAGGTCCTCTATAGTATATATTATGGGATGCAGTAGTCTCCAGGTCCTATATAGTATATATTATGGGATGCAGTAGTCTCCAGGTCCTATATAGCCCTCTGGGTAGTGTATTATATAGTATATATTATGGGATGCAGTAGTCTCCAGGTCCTATATAGCCCTCTGGGTAGTGTATTATATAGTATATATTATGGGATGCAGTAGTCTACAGGTTCTATATAGCCCTCTGGGTAGTGTATTATATAGTATATATTATGGGATGCAGTAGTCTCCAGGTCCTCTATAGCCCTCTGGGTAGTGTATTATATAGTATATATTATGGGATGCAGTAGTCTACAGGTCCTCTATAGTATATATTATGGGATGCAGTAGTCTACAGGTCCTCTATAGTATATATTATGGGATGCAGTAGTCTACAGGTCCTATAGTATATATTATGGGATGCAGTAGTCTCCAGGTCCTATATAGCCCTCTGGGTAGTGTATTATATAGTATATATTATGGGATGCAGTAGTCTCCAGGTCCTATATAGCCCTCTGGGTAGTGTATTATATAGTATATATTATGGGATGCAGTAGTCTCCAGGTCCTCTATAGTATATATTATGGGATGCAGTAGTCTACAGGTCCTCTATAGTATATATTATGGGATGCAGTAGTCTCCAGGTCCTATATAGCCCTCTGGGTAGTGTATTATATAGTATATATTATGGGATGCAGTAGTCTACAGGTCCTATATAGCCCTCTGGGTAGTGTATTATATAGTATATATTATGGGATGTAGTAGTCTCCAGGTCCTCTATAGTATATATTATGGGATGCAGTAGTCTCCAGGTCCTATATAGCCCTCTGGGTAGTGTATTATATAGTATATATTATGGGATGCAGTAGTCTCCAGGTCCTATATAGCCCTCTGGGTAGTGTATTATATAGTATATATTATGGGATGCAGTAGTCTCCAGGTCCTCTATAGCCCTCTGGGTAGTGTATTATATAGTATATATTATGGGATGCAGTAGTCTACAGGTCCTCTATAGTATATATTATGGGATGCAGTAGTCTACAGGTCCTATATAGTATATATTATGGGATGCAGTAGTCTCCAGGTCCTATATAGCCCTCTGGGTAGTGTATTATATAGTATATATTATGGGATGCAGTAGTCTCCAGGTCCTATATAGCCCTCTGGGTAGTGTATTATATAGTATATATTATGGGATGCAGTAGTCTCCAGGTCCTCTATAGTATATATTATGGGATGCAGTAGTCTACAGGTCCTCTATAGTATATATTATGGGATGCAGTAGTCTCCAGGTCCTATATAGCCCTCTGGGTAGTGTATTATATAGTATATATTATGGGATGCAGTAGTCTACAGGTCCTATATAGCCCTCTGGGTAGTGTATTATATAGTATATATTATGGGATGTAGTAGTCTCCAGGTCCTCTATAGTATATATTATGGGATGCAGTAGTCTCCAGGTCCTATATAGCCCTCTGGGTAGTGTATTATATAGTATATATTATGGGATGCAGTAGTCTCCAGGTCCTATATAGCCCTCTGGGTAGTGTATTATATAGTATATATTATGGGATGCAGTAGTCTCCAGGTCCTCTATAGCCCTCTGGGTAGTGTATTATATAGTATATATTATGGGATGCAGTAGTCTCCAGGTCCTCTATAGCCCTCTGGGTAGTGTATTATATAGTATATATTATGGGATGCAGTAGTCTACAGGTCCTCTATTGGATGAATACCCTCTGGGTAGTGTATTATATAGTATATATTATGGGATGCAGTAGTCTACAGGTCCTATATAGCCCTCTGGGTAGTGTATTATATAGTGTATATTATGGGATGCAGTAGTCTACAGGTCCTCTATAGTATATATTATGGGATGCGGTAGTCTCCAGGTCCTATATAGCCCTCTGGGTAGTGTATTATATAGTATATATTATGGGATGCAGTAGTCTCCAGGTCCTCTATAGCCCTCTGGGTAGTGTATTATATAGTATATATTATGGGATGCAGTAGTCTACAGGTCCTCTATAGTATATATTATGGGATGCAGTAGTCTACAGGTCCTATATAGTATATATTATGGGATGTAGTAGTCTACAGGTCCTCTATAGTATATATTATGGGATGCAGTAGTCTACAGGTCCTCTATAGCCCTCTGGGTAGTGTATTATATAGTATATATTATGGGATGCAGTAGTGTATTATATAGTATATATTATGGGATGCAGTAGTCTCCAGGTCCTCTATAGCCCTCTGGGTAGTGTATTATATAGTATATATTATGGGATGCAGTAGTCTACAGGTCCTATATAGTATATATTATGGGATGCAGTAGTCTACAGGTCCTCTATAGTATATATTATGGGATGCGGTAGTCTACAGGTCCTCTATAGTATATATTATGGGATGCAGTAGTCTCCAGGTCCTCTATAGTATATATTATGGGATGCAGTAGTCTACAGGTCCTCTATAGTATATATTATGGGATGCAGTAGTGTATTATATAGTATATATTATGGGATGCAGTAGTCTCCAGGTCCTCTATAGTATATATTATGGGATGCAGTAGTCTACAGGTCCTATATAGTATATATTATGGGATGCAGTAGTCTCCAGGTCCTATATAGCCCTCTGGGTAGTGTATTATATAGTATATATTATGGGATGCAGTAGTCTACAGGTCCTCTATAGCCCTCTGGGTAGTGTATTATATAGTATATATTATGGGATGCAGTAGTCTACAGGTCCTCTATAGTATATATTATGGGATGCAGTAGTCTCCAGGTCCTATATAGCCCTCTGGGTAGTGTATTATATAGTATATATTATGGGATGCAGTAGTCTACAGGTCCTCTATAGTATATATTATGGGATGCAGTAGTCTACAGGTCCTCTATAGTATATATTATGGGATGCAGTAGTCTACAGGTCCTCTATAGTATATATTATGGGATGCAGTAGTCTACAGGTCCTATATAGCCCTCTGGGTAGTGTATTATATAGTATATATTATGGGATGCAGTAGTCTACAGGTCCTATATAGCCCTCTGGGTAGTGTATTATATAGTATATATTATGGGATGCAGTAGTCTACAGGTCCTCTATAGTATATATTATGGGATGCAGTAGTCTACAGGTCCTCTTTAGCCCTCTGGGTAGTGTATTATATAGTATATATTATGGGATGCAGTAGTCTACAGGTCCTATATGGTATATATTATGGGATGCAGTAGTCTACAGGTCCTCTATAGTATATATTATGGGATGCAGTAGTCTCCAGGTCCTCTATAGTATATATTATGGGATGCAGTAGTCTCCAGGTCCTATATAGCCCTCTGGGTAGTGTATTATATAGTATATATTATGGGATGCAGTAGTCTCCAGGTCCTATATAGCCCTCTGGGTAGTGTATTATATAGTATATATTATGGGATGCAGTAGTCTCCAGGTCCTCTATAGTATATATTATGGGATGCAGTAGTCTCCAGGTCCTATATAGCCCTCTGGGTAGTGTATTATATAGTATATATTATGGGATGTAGTAGTCTCCAGGTCCTCTATAGTATATATTATGGGATGCAGTAGTCTACAGGTCCTCTATAGTATATATTATGGGATGCGGTAGTCTCCAGGTCCTATATAGCCCTCTGGGTAGTGTATTATATAGTATATATTATGGGATGCAGTAGTCTCCAGGTCCTCTATAGTATATATTATGGGATGCAGTAGTCTCCAGGTCCTATATAGCCCTCTGGGTAGTGTATTATATAGTATATATTATGGGATGCAGTAGTCTACAGGTCCTCTATAGCCCTCTGGGTAGTGTATTATATAGTATATATTATGGGATGCAGTAGTCTACAGGTCCTATATAGCCCTCTGGGTAGTGTATTATATAGTGTATATTATGGGATGCAGTAGTCTACAGGTCCTCTATAGTATATATTATGGGATGCAGTAGTCTCCAGGTCCTATATAGCCCTCTGGGTAGTGTATTATATAGTATATATTATGGGATGCAGTAGTCTACAGGTCCTATATAGTATATATTATGGGATGCAGTAGTCTACAGGTCCTATATAGCCCTCTGGGTAGTGTATTATATAGTATATATTATGGGATGCAGTAGTCTCCAGGTCCTATATAGCCCTCTGGGTAGTGTATTATATAGTATATATTATGGGATGCAGTAGTCTACAGGTCCTCTATAGTATATATTATGGGATGCAGTAGTCTCCAGGTCCTATATAGCCCTCTGGGTAGTGTATTATATAGTATATATTATGGGATGCAGTAGTCTCCAGGTCCTATATGGTATATATTATGGGATGCAGTAGTCTCCAGGTCCTATATGGTATATATTATGGGATGCAGTAGTCTCCAGGTCCTATATAGCCCTCTGGGTAGTGTATTATATAGTATATATTATGGGATCCAGTAGTCTCCAGGTCCTCTATAGCCCTCTGGGTAGTGTATTATATAGTATATATTATGGGATGCAGTAGTCTACAGGTCCTCTATAGTATATATTATGGGATGCAGTAGTCTCCAGGTCCTATATAGCCCTCTGGGTAGTGTATTATATAGTATATATTATGGGATGCAGTAGTCTACAGGTCCTCTATAGTATATATTATGGGATGCAGTAGTCTCCAGGTCCTCTATAGGATGACTACCCTCTGGGTAGTGTATTATATAGTATATATTATGGGATGTAGTAGTCTACAGGTCCTATATAGTATATATTATGGGATGCAGTAGTCTACAGGTCCTCTATAGTATATATTATGGGATGCAGTAGTCTCCAGGTCCTCTATAGGATGACTACCCTCTGGGTAGTGTATTATATAGTATATATTATGGGATGCAGTAGTCTACAGGTCCTATATAGTATATATTATGGGATGCAGTAGTCTCCAGGTCCTATATAGCCCTCTGGGTAGTGTATTATATAGTATATATTATGGGATGCAGTAGTCTACAGGTCCTATATAGCCCTCTGGGTAGTGTATTATATAGTATATATTATGGGATGTAGTAGTCTCCAGGTCCTCTATAGTATATATTATGGGATGCAGTAGTCTACAGGTCCTATATAGTATATATTATGGGATGCAGTAGTCTCCAGGTCCTATATAGCCCTCTGGGTAGTGTATTATATAGTATATATTATGGGATGCAGTAGTCTCCAGGTCCTCTATAGCCCTCTGGGTAGTGTATTATATAGTATATATTATGGGATGCAGTAGTCTACAGGTCCTATATAGCCCTCTGGGTAGTGTATTATATAGTATATATTATGGGATGCAGTAGTCTCCAGGTCCTATATGGTATATATTATGGGATGCAGTAGTCTCCAGGTCCTATATGGTATATATTATGGGATGCAGTAGTCTCCAGGTCCTATATAGCCCTCTGGGTAGTGTATTATATAGTATATATTATGGGATCCAGTAGTCTCCAGGTCCTCTATAGCCCTCTGGGTAGTGTATTATATAGTATATATTATGGGATGCAGTAGTCTACAGGTCCTCTATAGTATATATTATGGGATGCAGTAGTCTCCAGGTCCTATATAGCCCTCTGGGTAGTGTATTATATAGTATATATTATGGGATGCAGTAGTCTACAGGTCCTCTATAGTATATATTATGGGATGCAGTAGTCTCCAGGTCCTCTATAGGATGACTACCCTCTGGGTAGTGTATTATATAGTATATATTATGGGATGTAGTAGTCTACAGGTCCTATATAGTATATATTATGGGATGCAGTAGTCTACAGGTCCTCTATAGTATATATTATGGGATGCAGTAGTCTCCAGGTCCTCTATAGGATGACTACCCTCTGGGTAGTGTATTATATAGTATATATTATGGGATGCAGTAGTCTACAGGTCCTATATAGTATATATTATGGGATGCAGTAGTCTCCAGGTCCTATATAGCCCTCTGGGTAGTGTATTATATAGTATATATTATGGGATGCAGTAGTCTACAGGTCCTATATAGCCCTCTGGGTAGTGTATTATATAGTATATATTATGGGATGTAGTAGTCTCCAGGTCCTCTATAGTATATATTATGGGATGCAGTAGTCTACAGGTCCTATATAGTATATATTATGGGATGCAGTAGTCTCCAGGTCCTATATAGCCCTCTGGGTAGTGTATTATATAGTATATATTATGGGATGCAGTAGTCTCCAGGTCCTCTATAGCCCTCTGGGTAGTGTATTATATAGTATATATTATGGGATGCAGTAGTCTACAGGTCCTATATAGTATATATTATGGGATGCAGTAGTCTACAGGTCCTATATGGTATATATTATGGGATGCAGTAGTCTACAGGTCCTCTATAGTATATATTATGGGATGCAGTAGTCTACAGGTCCTCTATAGTATATATTATGGGATGCAGTAGTCTCCAGGTCCTATATAGTATATATTATGGGATGCAGTAGTCTCCAGGTCCTATATAGCCCTCTGGGTAGTGTATTATATAGTATATATTATGGGATGCAGTAGTCTCCAGGTCCTATATAGCCCTCTGGGTAGTGTATTATATAGTATATATTATGGGATGTAGTAGTCTACAGGTCCTCTATAGTATATATTATGGGATGCGGTAGTCTCCAGGTCCTCTATAGCCCTCTGGGTAGTGTATTATATAGTATATATTATGGGATGCGGTAGTCTCCAGGTCCTCTATAGGATGACTACCCTCTGGGTAGTGTATTATATAGTATATATTATGGGATGCAGTAGTCTCCAGGTCCTATATAGCCCTCTGGGTAGTGTATTATATAGTATATATATTATGGGATGCAGTAGTCTCCAGGTCCTATATAGCCCTCTGGGTAGTGTATTATATAGTATATATTATGGGATGCAGTAGTCTACAGGTCCTCTATTGGATGAATACCCTCTGGGTAGTGTATTATATAGTATATATTATGGGATGCAGTAGTCTCCAGGTCCTATATAGCCCTCTGGGTAGTGTATTATATAGTATATATTATGGGATGCAGTAGTCTCCAGGTCCTATATAGCCCTCTGGGTAGTGTATTATATAGTATATATTATGGGATGCAGTAGTCTACAGGTCCTCTCTGTTCCCTATAGGATGACTACCCTCTGGCCAGCCTCCCGTTGCTAGGCTACTCGTTGACGGTTCCCGCGGAGACAGAGAACATCCAGAAGGACTACGTTTTCAAGCTCCACTTCAAGTCTCACGTGTACTACTTCAGATCAGAGAGCCAGTACACCTTCCAGAGGTACCTGTCTGTCTCTAACCTGTCTGTCTGTCTCTAACCTGTCTGTCTGTCTCTAACCCGTCTGTCTGTCTCTAACCCGTCTGTCTGTCTCTAACCCGTCTGTCTGTCTCTAACCTGTCTGTCTGTCTCCAGGTGGATGGAGGTGGTCCGTAGTGCTACCTGTCTGTCTCTAACCTGTCTGTCTGTCTCCAGGTGGATGGAGGTGGTCCGTAGTGCTACCTGTCTGTCTCTAACCTGTCTGTCTGTCTCCAGGTGGATGGAGGTGGTCCGTAGTGCTACCTGTCTGTCTCTAACCTGTCTGTCTGTCTCCAGGTGGATGGAGGTGGTCCGTAGTGCTACCTGTCTGTCTCTAACCTGTCTGTCTGTCTCCAGGTGGATGGAGGTGGTCCGTAGTGCTACCTGTCTGTCTCTAACCTGTCTGTCTGTCTGTCTCCAGGTGGATGGAGGTGGTCCGTAGTGCTACCTGTCTGTCTCTAACCTGTCTGTCTGTCTCTAACCCGTCTGTCTGTCTCTAACCTGTCTCTCTGTCTCTAACCCGTCTGTCTGTCTCCAGGTGGATGGAGGTGATCCGTAGTACTACCTGTTAAGCTAGTTGACCCCTTCCTGACCCAGAGGAAGAATCCTTCCTGACCCAGAGGAAGAATCCTTCCTGACCCAGAGGAAGAATCCTTCCTGACCCAGAGGAAGAATCCTTCCTGACCCAGAGGAAGAATCCTTCCTGACCCAGAGAGGACTTGGAGGACACTGACCCAGAGGAAGAATCCTTCCTGACCCAGAGGAAGAATCCTTCCTGACCACGGACCCAGAGAGGACTTGGAGGACACTGACCCAGAGGAAGAATCCTTCCTGACCCAGAGAGGACTTGGAGGACACTGACCCAGAGGAAGAATCCTTCCTGACCCAGAGAGGACTTGGAGGACACTGACCCAGAGGAAGAATCCTTCCTGACCCAGAGAGGACTTGGAGGACACTGACCCAGAGGAAGAATCCTTCCTGACCCAGAGAGGACTTGGAGGACACTGACCCAGAGGAAGAATCCTTCCTGACCCAGAGAGGACTTGGAGGACACTGACCCAGAGGAAGAATCCTTCCTGACCCAGAGAGGACTTGGAGGACACTGACCCAGAGGAAGAATCCTTCCTGACCCAGAGAGGACTTGGAGGACACTGACCCAGAGGAAGAATCCTTCCTGACCCAGAGAGGACTTGGAGGACACTGACCCAGAGGAAGAATCCTTCCTGACCCAGAGAGGACTTGGAGGACACTGACCCAACCCTCTTCTAGACTCCTCCTTCCCCTCCTTTAGGCCTATTCTTCCACCCTGCCGCCTCTTCACCTCTGGAGTCCCGGCTCACTTTACTTTACTAACCACCTGTCTGTATTGTCAAGACGTGGCCCTTTTAGGTGTGTATATATATTAAACAATATTTCTATATTTTTTGAGAACGTGGGAATAGTCCGTGGGTACCTAAAGAACAATCATGTCGAGTTTGGTTTATTCGGTGACCTCATGAAAGACAGGAGGACCCACATGACTGTATCTCTGTTTGTGTACACTTCTCAGATATACATCTAGATGTTGGTTTAAAATGAATGAATAAATATTAAACTATTTGTGAAAAGATGTGATGTTGGCCTTCTGAATGAGAGTATTGATTTTCATGTAAAGTTTAACTCGTCAGTGGCCACGCCCCCCATGAGGCCAGGCGTTACGAAAACGCCCCCTTCTTCCACAGAGTATAAAACCACTTCCTACAAAATGTACATTAAGTCAGAGAACGCCGGGACGGAGTCGCCACGTTGAAATGGCTACAACTCTACAGGCCCTTAGATCAGAAAACAGGAAGTGGTAGCTACATGTGAAATGGTTAAGGACTACAACTCTACAGGCCCTTAGTACAGGAGTAGCTACATGTGAAATGGTTAAGGACTACGACTCTATAGGCCCTTAGATCAGAAAACAGGAAGTGGTAGCTATATGTGAAATGGTTAAGGACTACAACTCTGTAGGCCCTTAGATCAGAAAACAGGAAGTGGTAGCTACATGTGAAATGGTTAAGGACTACAACTCTACAGGCCCTTAGATCAGAAAACAGGAAGTGGTAGCTACATGTGAAATGGTTAAGGACTACAACTCTACAGGCCCTTAGATCAGAAAACAGGAAGTGGTAGCTACATGTGAAATGGTTAAGGACTACAACTCTACAGGCCCTTAGATCAGAAAACAGGAAGTGGTAGCTACATGTGAAATGGTTAAGAACTACAACTCTACAGGCCCTTAGATCAGAAAACAGGAAGTGGTAGCTACATGTGAAATGGTTAAGGACTACAACTCTACAGGCCCTTAGATCAGAAAACAGGAAGTGGTAGCTATATGTGAAATGGTTAAGAACTACAACTCTACAGGCCCTTAGATCAGAAAACAGGAAGTGGTAGCTACATGTGAAATGGTTAAGGACTACGACTCTACAGGCCGAGGAGACCGCACAGCGTGTAGTGTTGGATTCGACTCTAAACCGTTGCCACAGAAGGAACAAATGTTCGACCAGACTTTTTCAGTCTGCAGCTGGAAATATACATAACCTTGGACGAAGAATACAGACAACCTCCGAAAATCATCAACTCCATGCGACAACATGGGTACGCCTGACATCTCCATTTAGGATCGCAACCAGAGACGTCTCTGTCGTCTCTCTCCAGCAGATGGTCCGGCCCGACCACAGAGGGAGACAACAAGACATACACTCGGGGAAATACCTAAATTACAATTTATTTTTTCGAATGAGCTGTTGTTCATATTCACAGTATTAGAATTTTCTATGAGTGTAGTTATCAGCTATGAGCGGTCCCCACCCCTCTTTTCCTTCGTCTACCAAGCCGTCAAAATCGGTTTCATGCTTAGTACCCAATGTATAACTAAATTGTGTGTGTGTTGATGTAATTCTTGTGATTAAGTTAGTTAGTAAATAAATAATTAAGCCAATTTGTATATTGCTGATTCATGATTCTATGCAGATCAGTAATGAGACCGATGAGGTTAAAATTCATTCACTTATTTGTATTGCTTTTAAATCTTTTTAATGAATTTTAATCTTATTAACACTTTGTTCAAGCTAGCTGTTTCTGTAGGTAGCTATCAAGTAAACACAAATATAAAAGTTTTCAAGTTTTGATAAGATATGAAAATAGTTATATTCGGGAAATGTAAAACTCCATAAACAACATTTTCCCGTGGTGCCCCGACTTCCTAGTTAAAGTTAAAATATTCGTTTAGTCGCGTAATTAAATAACACCTAGAGAATTGATTTGATAATAAACAGTCTTCACATTGAATGGAAGTCAACGACACGACAAAATCTAGAGACAATCTTTACAACGCAGCAGAGCCGTCGTCTCCATGTCAGACATGTCCTGTCCCACTAAAGGACTCTCAACACCAGGTCAGACATGTCCTGTCCCACTAAAGGACTCTCAACAACAGGTCAGACATGTCCTGTCCCACTAATGGACTCTCAACAACATAGTCTATGTCCTGTCTCACTAATGGTCTCTCAACAACAGGTCAGACATGTCCTGTCCCACTAATGGACTCTCAACAACATAGTCTATGTCCTGTCTCACTAATGGTCTCTCAACAACATAGTCTATGTCCTGTCCCAGTAATGGGCTCTCAACACCAGGTTAGACATGTCCTGCAGTAGGTGATCACTCACTACAGCGATAAGTCAGTCTAGCTTTCATAGAGGAATTTATTATTGTAGTAATTCCTACAGGTCCCAACACGTACAGTCTAAAGTGCTTTCTGGCTAATGTTCAGTTAGCATAACAGGTTATGCTACCGAGTAGTCAAACATTATCTAACACTAGCTAATGTTCAGTTAGCATAGCAGGTTCTGCTACGGAGTATTCAAACAACATTATCTAACTAGCTAATGTTCTATTAGCATAGCAGGTTCTGCTACGGAGTAGTCAAACAACATTATATACACTATAGTGGCCACTATAATAGAGCAACAATAGAATGACTGTTATTTTCATTCTATTTCTACTTTAAGATGTTTTTTTCCCCCAAGTGTAATATTTAGACGTGTGGTAACGAGCATTCTATTATAAAGGCTGTCATGGTAACAAGCGTTCTATTATAAAGGCTGTCGTGGTAACGAGCGTTCTATTATAAAGGCTGTCGTGGTAACGAGCGTTCTATTATAAAGGCTGTCGTGGTAACGAGCGTTCTATTATAAAGGCTGTCGTGGTAACGAGCGTTCTATTATAAAGGCTGTCATGGTAACTAATATTAGTGTATTGTTTTTTTCTCGAGACCTGAGTGTCATTTGCAGTAAAGTTTAGTCAACAAATAACATTGGATTGTTTTCTTCACATGTTTTAGCTGTGAGTTCGGTTCACATGAACCACTTTTTATTTTACACACAGAGACTGAGCATGTAGATTATATCGTGTTGTTTAATTAGTTAAAACCTGCATTTTCCCCCTAGTAGGGATTTATTACATGTTTCAGTGCAACAACAATAAAAAGTGTCTCGTTTTAGGGCCCACAGTTTACATCCCTGGACAGTAGAAAGTAGTTAACTGTAAAAACATCATATCTAAAAAGCTATGCTGTGTAGCGGATCATCTATCCTCTAGCCAGGTCCCAGACCTGCTGGTGCCATCAGGGCAACGAGTGGCATGATGGCACCCAGACTATAGATCCTTCAGTGGAGGTCTGTCCTTCCTGTCGATGTAGACCAAGCCATGGTCTCCGTAGGCGTCGTAGCTCTCATAGAAGTTGTGTTTGAGCCAGGCAGGTTGGTAGGAGGTGGTGCTGTAGAAGAAGGCCTCCATTATGCTGCCCGGGCTCCTCTTCTCTCTCCCCTCCACCTTCCAGTCCTCCAACTCTATCTGAACGGAGGTGCGTTGGTACATGGTTGGGCAGCCCTCGAAGGCATCCAGGAAGCTCAGCATGGCGTCATCTACCTTGTACACCTCCCCCCGGACCCTGTGGCCCTCCCCGGGACGGTTCAGCAGGAAGGGGATGTTGTAATTCCCAGCGATCACCAGCGGGTAGCCATCTACGGTACGGGCGTGACCACAGAACTCAGCTTTCCCGTTCCCTTGGTCCGGCAGCATCCTGAAGTAGTTGGGCTGACCGTTCTTCAGAGTCCCATAGACAAAGATATAAGTCATCTGGACCGGCGGGAGGTAGATCTGGAAACAGGACAAAGATGGACCGCTTAGTTGTCTCACAGTTCAATGGGATAAGTCCGTTTCTGGACCTGTAAATGATGTGTACCACTGGGATAAGTCCATTTCTGGACCTCTAAATGATGTGTACCACTGGAGGCTGCTGAATGGAGAACGGCTCCTAGTAAAGGCTGGAATGGAGTGGATGGAATGGAAACAAACACAGGGGAAACCATTTGTTTTGATGCCGTTCCGTTTCAGCCATTACTATGGGCCCGTTCTCCCCAATGAAGGTTCCACCCAACCCTCCTGTGATGTGGACCTATTGGTTCCTGAAGAATATACCGGAACTTATGAATGTCAAACACTGACCACTAGGCTACCTGCCTCCTCTACACTCTAACCACTAGGCTACCTGCCTCCCCTCCACTCTAACCACTAGGCTACCTGCCTCCTCTACACTCTAACCACTAGGCTACCTGCCTCCTCTACACTCTAACCACTAGTCTACCTGCCTCCCCTCCACTCTAACCACTAGGCTACCTGCCTCCTCTACACTCTAACCACTAGTCTACCTGCCTCCCCTCCACTCTAACCACTAGTCTACCTGCCGCCCCTCCACTCTAACCACTAGGCTACCTGCCTCCCCTCCACTCTAACCACTAGGCTACCTGCCTCCTCTACACTCTAACCACTAGGCTACCTGCCGCCTCTACACTCTAACCACTAGGCTACCTGCCTCCTCTACACTCTAACCACTAGGCTACCTGCCTCCTCTACACTGTAACCACTAGGCTACCTGCCGCCCATCCACTCTAACCACTAGGCTACCTGCCTCCCCTCCACTCTAACCACTAGTCTACCTGCCTCCCCTCCACTCTAACCACTAGTCTACCTGCCGCCCCTCCACTCTAACCACTAGTCTACCTGCCGCCCCTCCACTCTAACCACTAGACTACCTGCCTCCCCTCCACTCTAACCACTAGTCTACCTGCCGCCCCTCCACTCTAACCACTAGACTACCTGCCTCCCCTCCACTCTAACCACTAGTCTACCTGCCGCCCCTCCACTCTAACCACTAGACTACCTGCCTCCCCTCCACTCTAACCACTAGTCTACCTGCCCCCCTCCACTCTAACCACTAGGCTACCTGCCGCCCCTCCACTCTAACCACTAGTCTACCTGCCTCCCCTCCACTCTAACCACTAGGCTACCTGCCGCCCCTCCACTCTAACCACTAGTCTACCTGCCGTCCCTCCACTCTAACCACTAGTCTACCTGCCGTCCCTCCACTCTAACCACTAATCTACCTGCCGTCCCTCCACTCTAACCACTAGGCTACCTGCCGCCCCTCCACTCTAACCACTAGGCTACCTGCCGCCCCTCCACTCTAACCACTAGTCTACCTGCCGCCCCTCCACTCTAACCACTAGTCTACCTGCCGCCCCTCCACTCTAACCACTAGTCTACCTGCCTCCCCTCCACTCTAACCACTAGTCTACCCGCCGCCCCTCCACTCTAACCACTAGTCTACCCGCCGCCCCTCCACTCTAACCACTAGACTACCTGCCGTCCCTCCACTCTAACCACTAGTCTACCTGCCTCCCCTCCACTCTAACCACTAGTCTACCTGCCCCCCTCCACTCTAACCACTAGTCTACCTGCCGTCCCTCCACTCTAACCACTAGGCTACCCGCCGTCCCTCCACTCTAACCACTAGGCTACCTGCCGCCCCTCCACTCTAACCACTAGACTACCTGCCTCCCCTCCACTCTAACCACTAGTCTACCTGCCTCCCCTCCACTCTAACCACTAGTCTACCTGCCACCTCTCCACTCTAACCACTAGTCTACCTGCCGCCCCTCCACTCTAACCACTAGTCTACCTGCCTCCCCTCCACTCTAACCACTAGTCTACCTGCCGCCCCTCCACTCTAACCGCTAGGCTACCTGCCTCCCCTCCACTCTAACCACTAGTCTACCCGCCGTCCCTCCACTCTAACCACTAGTCTACCCGCCGTCCCTCCACTCTAACCACTAGTCTACCCGCCGTCCCTCCACTCTAACCACTAGTCTACCTGCCGCCCCTCCACTCTAACCACTAGTCTACCCGCCGCCCCTCCACTCTAACCACTAGTCTACCTGCCGTCCCTCCACTCTAACCACTAGGCTACCTGCCTCCCCTCCACTCTAACCACTAGTCTACCTGCCTCCCCTCCACTCTAACCACTAGTCTACCTGCCCCCCTCCACTCTAACCACTAGTCTACCTGCCGCCCCTCCACTCTAACCACTAGTCTACCTGCCGTCCCTCCACTCTAACCACTAGTCTACCTGCCGCCCCTCCACTCTAACCACTAGTCTACCTGCCGCCCCTCCACTCTAACCACTAGACTACCTGCCGCCCCTCCACTCTAACCACTAGTCTACCTGCCTCCCCTCCACTCTAACCACTAGTCTACCTGCCTCCCCTCCACTCTAACCACTAGTCTACCTGCCGCCCCTCCACTCTAACCACTAGTCTACCTGCCGCCCCTCCACTCTAACCACTAGACTACCTGCCGCCCCTCCACTCTAACCACTAGTCTACCTGCCTCCCCTCCACTCTAACCACTAGTCTACCTGCCTCCCCTCCACTCTAACCACTAGTCTACCTGCCGCCCCTCCACTCTAACCACTAGTCTACCTGCCGCCCCTCCACTCTAACCACTAGTCTACCCGCCGTCCCTCCACTCTAACCACTAGTCTACCTGCCTCCCCTCCACTCTAACCACTAGTCTACCCGCCGTCCCTCCACTCTAACCACTAGTCTACCTGCCTCCCCTCCACTCTAACCACTAGTCTACCCGCCGTCCCTCCACTCTAACCACTAGTCTACCTGCCTCCCCTCCACTCTAACCACTAGTCTACCTGCCTCCCCTCCACTCTAACCACTAGTCTACCTGCCGCCCCTCCACTCTAACCACTAGTCTACCTGCCGTCCCTCCACTCTAACCACTAGTCTACCTGCCTCCCCTCCACTCTAACCACTAGTCTACCTGCCTCCCCTCCACTCTAACCACTAGTCTACCTGCCGCCCCTCCACTCTAACCACTAGTCTACCTGCCTCCCCTCCACTCTAACCACTAGTCTACCTGCCTCCCCCCTCCACTCTAACCACTAGTCTACCTGCCTCCCCCCTCCACTCTAACCACTAGTCTACCTGCCGCCCCTCCACTCTAACCACTAGTCTACCCGCCGTCCCTCCACTCTAACCACTAGTCTACCTGCCTCCCCTCCACTCTAACCACTAGTCTACCTGCCTCCCCTCCACTCTAACCACTAGTCTACCCGCCGTCCCTCCACTCTAACCACTAGTCTACCCGCCGTCCCTCCACTCTAACCACTAGTCTACCTGCCGCCCCTCCACTCTAACCACTAGTCTACCCGCCGCCCCTCCACTCTAACCACTAGTCTACCTGCCGTCCCTCCACTCTAACCACTAGGCTACCTGCCTCCCCTCCACTCTAACCACTAGTCTACCTGCCTCCCCTCCACTCTAACCACTAGTCTACCTGCCCCCCTCCACTCTAACCACTAGTCTACCTGCCGCCCCTCCACTCTAACCACTAGTCTACCTGCCGTCCCTCCACTCTAACCACTAGTCTACCTGCCGCCCCTCCACTCTAACCACTAGTCTACCTGCCGCCCCTCCACTCTAACCACTAGACTACCTGCCGCCCCTCCACTCTAACCACTAGTCTACCCGCCGCCCCTCCACTCTAACCACTAGTCTACCTGCCGTCCCTCCACTCTAACCACTAGTCTACCTGCCTCCCCTCCACTCTAACCACTAGTCTACCTGCCTCCCCTCCACTCTAACCACTAGTCTACCTGCCGCCCCTCCACTCTAACCACTAGTCTACCTGCCTCCCCTCCACTCTAACCACTAGTCTACCTGCCTCCCCCCTCCACTCTAACCACTAGTCTACCTGCCTCCCCCCTCCACTCTAACCACTAGTCTACCTGCCGCCCCTCCACTCTAACCACTAGTCTACCCGCCGTCCCTCCACTCTAACCACTAGTCTACCTGCCTCCCCTCCACTCTAACCACTAGTCTACCTGCCTCCCCTCCACTCTAACCACTAGTCTACCTGCCTCCCCTCCACTCTAACCACTAGTCTACCTGCCGCCCCTCCACTCTAACCACTAG
This sequence comes from Salmo trutta, assembly GCF_901001165.1. Lineage (NCBI taxonomy): Eukaryota > Metazoa > Chordata > Actinopteri > Salmoniformes > Salmonidae > Salmo > Salmo trutta. The sequence goes on from NW_021822676.1 coordinate 23,480, forward strand.
TCTACCTGCCGCCCCTCCACTCTAACCACTAGTCTACCCGCCGTCCCTCCACTCTAACCACTAGTCTACCTGCCTCCCCTCCACTCTAACCACTAGTCTACCCGCCGTCCCTCCACTCTAACCACTAGTCTACCTGCCTCCCCTCCACTCTAACCACTAGTCTACCCGCCGTCCCTCCACTCTAACCACTAGTCTACCTGCCTCCCCTCCACTCTAACCACTAGTCTACCTGCCTCCCCTCCACTCTAACCACTAGTCTACCTGCCGCCCCTCCACTCTAACCACTAGTCTACCTGCCGTCCCTCCACTCTAACCACTAGTCTACCTGCCTCCCCTCCACTCTAACCACTAGTCTACCTGCCTCCCCTCCACTCTAACCACTAGTCTACCTGCCTCCCCTCCACTCTAACCACTAGTCTACCTGCCTCCCCTCCACTCTAACCACTAGTCTACCTGCCTCCCCCCTCCACTCTAACCACTAGTCTACCTGCCTCCCCTCCACTCTAACCACTAGTCTACCCGCCGTCCCTCCACTCTAACCACTAGTCTACCTGCCTCCCCTCCACTCTAACCACTAGTCTACCTGCCTCCCCTCCACTCTAACCACTAGTCTACCTGCCGCCCCTCCACTCTAACCACTAGTCTACCTGCCGCCCCTCCACTCTAACCACTAGTCTACCTGCCGCCCCTCCACTCTAACCACTAGTCTACCCGCCGTCCCTCCACTCTAACCACTAGTCTACCTGCCTCCCCTCCACTCTAACCACTAGTCTACCCGCCGTCCCTCCACTCTAACCACTAGTCTACCTGCCTCCCCTCCACTCTAACCACTAGTCTACCTGCCTCCCCTCCACTCTAACCACTAGTCTACCTGCCGCCCCTCCACTCTAACCACTAGTCTACCTGCCGCCCCTCCACTCTAACCACTAGTCTACCCGCCGTCCCTCCACTCTAACCACTAGTCTACCTGCCTCCCCTCCACTCTAACCACTAGTCTACCTGCCTCCCCTCCACTTTAACCACTAGACTACCTGCCGCCCCTCCACTCTAACCACTAGTCTACCTGCCGTCCCTCCACTCTAACCACTAGTCTACCCGCCGTCCCTCCACTCTAACCACTAGTCTACCTGCCGTCCCTCCACTCTAACCACTAGTCTACCCGCCGTCCCTCCACCAGTGAGAGGAACCATGCAGTTCCTCCTAGCAACAGAGATGCTGTGTTGGGAGTTGACCCTCCTAGTAGGAGGTTATAAATGCCATGTTATGTCATCATGCTTTGTCTTTGCAGCTGAATGAACCAGAGGGTGAATAGACTTGGTTTGAGCTTTTCCCTTTCGTCCGTTTAAGTTTATAATAAATGTAAAATACAGAAAAAAAACCTGTATAGCTTCATAACATGGTTAAAACAATAATTTTGATATCATGGATGGTCAGTCCTGGCATCCCATAACTCTGTTGAATGGTTATCCATCTTTTCACCTGAAACTGCCGATTGCAGCTTTGCTTTTGTTAGGGTTTGACCAACTATTTGTTTGCATAACCAATATAATACAACTATTTAAACCTATATAATAAAATGAGTTGTGGTGCATAACTTATGAATACTAATGCTAAACATAACAGGTTTATATTGTATTAACAGATTGAGCGAAAAATAATAGACAAGACTAACTGGAGGGTTGCTGACCAGTAGGAGTGTAGGCTGAGTAGACTCGTGACACACACACACACACACACACACACACACACACTGCCTAGTTGTGGGGCCGCTCAAGGACAGGTGTACGGGAGGGGCTGGTAGAATGGAAGATAGCTGTAGCACAAAAGCATAAACTGTCCTAACTGTAGCATAGAAACAGACAGTGTCCTTGGGTGTCTGACTCTCGGGTTCACACACGAAGATAAACTAGAAGACAACTATGCTTGGCAACAGGGATGCGCCAGGAGGCTGGGACCAGCCTGCACGCCTACGATAGGATGAGGAAGTTTAAACCACGCTCATCCTCTACTCTGACAGGCCAGCAGTGAGCGGGAACTATCTCTGTCAGAGTATTTAATGAAAAGCAAAGGATGTGTCAGTCAGTTCTCTGTTTTGCCCTGCGAGGTGTTACAGTGAACCCCTATATACCAACATTGCATTTACCATTTATTCTGCTTGACTAATTCTATTAATAAACAGCTGAAAATATATTCAGTAGCCAAGTTTTAAATTCTGTTCTGATACCAGATTCGAATTGACGCGACCCAACACTGATAACTAGCTACTTTCAGTTGCTGATAACTAGCTGCTAACTAGCTGCTGCTAACTAGCTGATAACTAGCTGCTTCCAGTTGCTGATAACTAGCTGCTTCCAGTTGCTGATAACTAGCTGATAACTAGCTGCTTCCAGTTGCTGATAACTAGCTGATTAACTAGCTGATAACTAGCTGCTGATAACTAGCTGCTAACTAGCAGCTTCCAGTTGTTATAACTAGCTGATAACTAGCTGATAACTAGCAGCTTCCAGTTGTTATAACTAGCTGATAACTAGCTGCTTCCAGTTGTTATTACTAGTAGAACTCATTTTGTTTCACAACTACAGCAACAAAAGAGGGTCAGAACCAAAGTAGTAAACTAGTTTCGGTTTCTGCAGATTGTCCAAATCCTCTCCTCTGGAGAACAACTGGGACCACGTTTTTGTTCCAGCCCAGCACTACACGTCCATCATATGTACGTAAAGACTGAAGGTGCAGAAACCATAGACCGTTGATGAGTCATCCTGCTTGTTATTAATGCCGGGCTGGAACCAAAGCGTGCACAACCCCAGTAGGTCTCCGGGACTGCGCTTTCGTTTTGAAACGCATCAGAGAGACATTTATCCGTCAGAAACGTCGCTTAGATACAGTAACATCCACAAGAACATCCATCACAAGTCAGAACCGAACCGGTATACCGGCAACGTTAGAGGAGTTTATAATAAAACACATTGAAACACCGCGTGTTGTTCTGCTCACCAACAGAGAAGTGAGTAAAGCAGGTCCCCGACAGCCTCTCATTCCGTCTCCTCTCCGACCCGGTTTAACGGCGCTGGTGAAATGTCGGCTGAACGGACACCGGGGGTGAAGAGCGGAAACCTCACCCAGCAGGTCTCAGCAGGAAGGAGGGGGGGTTTCCGGTACAATGTTGTACCGGAAACCCCGTTATTTACTTCATTTTATGCCTAATAACATACTTTGTAAAGAACAAAGTTCACGTCGGGATAGACAACCCGAAATGAATCCTTCATGTTGTTATATTAAACATAGACGGAGTGAAATGTTGGAAAGTAATAAACATGGATTCATTATTATCTTTAAACTTTCATAAATACTAGTCGAATAAGACGTGAGTTTTATCAAAGAGATTTATTTATAGACTAATATAAATCAGTAGCGGATTTAGATACGGGGGCATCCAATGTGATTCATTAGCGCCACCTACTGGAGTACAACTCCCTGATACTAAACATATACCATCTAACACTACACTCACTCTTTTCAAAATGAACACCCCCCTATTCTACTAATTAAATGTATTATTCCTACCTCATGCCATCAGTACATTTTAGCAGACACTCTTATCCAGAGCGACTTACAGTAGTGAATGAATACATTTCATACATTTATTTTTCACCGTACTGGTCCCCCGTGGGAATTGAACCCACAACCCTGGTGTTGCAAACACCATGCTCTACCAACTGAGCCACACGGGACTATGGGGATCATCCTGAAAGGATGGGACATCACCATTTAACTCACCCTGTAACCCACCCTGTAACCCGCCCTGTAACCCGCCCTGTAACTCGCCCTGTAACCCGCCCTGTAACCCGCCCTGTACCTCGCCCTGTAACCCGCCCTGTAACTCTTCTGATGTCAAGTCTCACACAGCCAAATACCTCTCTGCAGCTGCCAGCACCACCTCTATTTTAGGAGGCTTTCGTTCCTTCCCTGCAGTACAGTTGATAACCAGGGCTATGAATGCAACAAATCCCAATCTTACTGAAACGAATATCACTTTCTGTCCTATTCCTCTGTACTGGGTTATCTCTACTACTCTCACCCCTCTTCTCCCTTAAACCGTCTTCCTCTACTTCCATCACTGCCTCAACACAACTTCTGCTCTACTCTGATCCCTGGAAACCTCAACCTGCCTCTCTCCTAGGGGACATTTCTAACCCTGGAAACCTCAACCTGCCTCTCTCCTAGGGGACATTTCTGATCCCTGGAAACCTCAACCTGCCTCTCTCCTAGGGGACATTTCTGATCCCTGGAAACCTCAACCTGCCTCTCTCCTAGGGGACATTTCTAACCCTGGAAACCTCAACCTGCCTCTCTCCTAGGGGACATTTCTGATCCCTGGAAACCTCAACCTGCCTCTCTCCTAGGGGACATTTCTAACCCTGGAAACCTCAACCTGCCTCTCTCCTAGGGGACATTTCTGATCCCTGGAAACCTCAACCTGCCTCTCTCCTAGGGGACATTTCTAACCCTGGAAACCTCAACCTGCCTCTCTCCTAGGGGACATTTCTGATCCCTGGAAACCTCAACCTGCCTCTCTCCTAGGGGACATTTCTGATCCCTGGAAACCTCAACCTGCCTCTCTCCTAGGGGACATTTCTAACCCTGGAAACCTCAACCTGCCTCTCTCCTAGGGGACATTTCTGATCCCTGGAAACCTCAACCTGCCTCTCTCCTAGGGGACATTTCTAACCCTGGAAACCTCAACCTGCCTCTCTCCTAGGGGACATTTCTAACCCCCAGCTCCATGGACACCCCTACAGTTAACACATTCCACTACTTTCCCCAATGTTAATCATTAATAGCTGTATCAGATTGTTTTCAACTACTGTACTGTTCAAGCGGTGAATGAGGAAGCGGTTTCGCCAACTCAACTCTCGCGAGATTTGTGATCTGTGGCTTCAACAGTGTTCATGCAGAGGGCACCCTCTGTTGGCCACAGCAAATATTGTGTCGTTGTGTTGTTGTTTTTCAGCTGCTTTTGAAAGCAAAAAAAAAAAAAAATCCTTGAAGTATCCCAAAAATATATAAAACATTATTTCAACAACAACAGAAATATGTTTAGGTCTTACTGCTATTAGCTCATACAGACGCATTGAATAACAGGTTCACTACATGGATCAGATGGTCCCTCAAAAACAATCTAAAGAAAGTTTGTTCTGAAGTGTCGATGTCTGAGAGAGATGAGATCAGGAAACATGTCTTATTTAACCCCTTATTTCTGGCATTAAACAGTCTCCATATATGGGTTCGATTTTTAAGATAAAAATGTTTATTTATATATATATATTTTCTCACATCCATTAAGTAAAGACTAAAATAACCAACTTTTTTTTTCAGCTTCCAATGTTTTTATTTTTTATTTTCTAAAACATTTCATGTGCAGTGGTGGTTCTAGACCATTTCAACTGGGGGGCCCAAGCTGGGGCCCGGTGTACTGTTAGAGGGGCCAAGCTGGGGCCCGGTGTACTGTTAGAGGGGCCAAGCTGGGGCCCGGTGTACTGTTAGAGGGGCCAAGCTGGGGCCCGGTGTACTGTTAGAGGGGCCAAGCTGGGGCCAGGTGTACTGTTAGAGGGGCCAAGCTGGGGCCAGGTGTACTGTTAGAGGGGCCTGTTGTACTGTTAGAGGGGCCCAAGCTGGGGCCCGGTGTACTGTTAGAGGGGCCAAGCTGGGGCCAGGTGTACTGTTAGAGGGGCCAAGCTGGGGCCCGGTGTACTGTTAGAGGGGCCAAGCTGGGGCCAGGTGTACTGTTAGAGGGGCCAAGCTGGGGCCCGGTGTACTGTTAGAGGGGCCAAGCTGGGGCCAGGTGTACTGTTAGAGGGGCCTGTTGTACTGTTAGAGGGGCCCAAGCTGGGGCCAGTTGTACTGTTAGAGGGGCCAGTTGTTCTGATAGAGGGGGCCAGTTGTACTGTTAGAGGGGGCCAGTTGTTCTGTTAGAGGGGCCAGTTGAGGGGCCAGTTGTACTGTTAGAGGGGCCAGTTGTACTGTTAGAGGGGCCAGTTGAGGGGCCAGTTGTACTGTTAGAGGGGCCAGTTGTACTGTTAGGGGCCAGTTGTACTGTTAGGGGCCAGTTGTACTGTTAGAGGGGCCAGTTGTACTGTTAGAGGGGCCTGTTAGAGGGGCCTGTTGTACTGTTAGAGGGGCCTGTTAGAGGGGCCAGTTGTTCTGTTAGAGGGGCCAGTTGTCCTGTTAGAGGGGCCAGTTGTTCTGTTAGAGGGGGCCAGTTGTACTGTTAGAGGGGCCAGTTGTACTGTTAGAGGGGCCAGTTGTACTGTTAGAGGGGCCAGTTGTACTGTTAGAGGGGGCCAGTTGTACTGTTAGAGGGGCCAGTTGTACTGTTAGGGGGGCCAGTTGTACTGTTAGAGGGGCCTGTTAGAGGGGCCAGTTGTACTGTTAGAGGGGCCTGTTGTACTGTTAGAGGGGCCTGTTGTACTGTTAGAGGGGCCTGTTGTACTGTTAGAGGGGCCTGTTAGAGGGGCCAGTTGTACTGTTAGAGGGGCCAGTTGTCCTGTTAGAGGGGCCAGTTGTACTGTTAGAGGGGCCTGTTGTACTGTTAGAGGGGCCTGTTAGAGGGGCCAGTTGTACTGTTAGAGGGGCCAGTTGTACTTTTAGGGGGGCCAGTTGTACTGTTAGAGGGGCCTGTTAGAGGGGCCAGTTGTACTGTTAGAGGGGCCTGTTGTACTGTTAGAGGGGCCTGTTGTACTGTTAGAGGGGCCTGTTGTACTGTTAGAGGGGCCTGTTAGAGGGGCCAGTTGTACTGTTAGAGGGGCCAGTTGTCCTGTTAGAGGGGCCAGTTGTACTGTTAGAGGGGCCTGTTGTACTGTTAGAGGGGCCTGTTAGAGGGGCCAGTTGTACTGTTAGAGGGGCCAAGCTGGGGCCAGTTGTACTGTTAGAGGGGCCAGTTGTACTGTTAGAGGGGCCAGTTGTACTGTTAGAGGGGGCCAGTTGTACTGTTAGAGGGGCCAGTTGTACTGTTAGAGGGGCCAGTTGTACTGTTAGAGGGGCCTGTTAGGGGCCAGTTACATTAGATGTTATTGTTGTCATATCGTTTTCTTCACTGCATTAGCAGGCAAAAGACCCTGTTCATAATCATCATCGTTGCCACTGTCTAATAACGGATGGAAAAAAAGAACGACAGCAGAAATGTGTTATGTAAAAATGATTTCATACTCCACATTTAGGGGGGCCACAAGGGGGTCCAAAATTGTTGTCACAGGGGCACTGCCCCCCCCCAGAACCGCTGGTGTTCATGTGTGGATTGCCCTGTTTTTGTCCTGTTACCCCCAGGCTTTTGACCTTCTGCTATCTATTACACTTACAAAAGTCTTGATAATTGAAAATATTTAATGCACCTGTTTTAAAAAAAAAATTGTTAAATAAATCATGTATTGTCATGTGGAAACTAGATGTGCATAAGCCATTTGTTACTCTTTCTTTTACACAAAATACAGTCGTCTCTAAGTATTTTGTCATTACCACCACAACAAAAAAATACATGATAATAATGTTTTTTTCAAAAGTTTATGTACTTGGTTACCATGGATATGAATAGTGACAGTGGAGAACATGGACGTGATGGAGGGAGGTTCACATTTTGATGGTTACCTTGGATAAACATTGTCTTCGGTTTCATCGCTCACTACCGAGGTCCAAACTGCCTCTGGAAGCAACGTCAAGCACAAGAACTGTTCGCCGGGGAGCTTCATGAAACGGGTTTCCGTGGCCGAGCAGCCGCACACAAGCATCAGATCACCAAGTGTCTGCTGGAGTCGTGTAACGCCAGACGCCATGGGACTCTGAAGCAGTGGAAACGCCTTCTCTGGAGGGATGAATTACGCTTCACCATCTGGCAGTCGGACGGACTAATCTGGGTTTGTTGGAGGAGGAATAATAGTCTTGGCGTTGTGTTTCGTGGTTTGGTCGAACGGAAACCTGAACGCTGAAGCAAACAATGGCATTCTAGACGATTCTGTACTTCCAACTTTGTGGGAACAGTTTGGGGAAGGCCCTTTCCTGTTTCAGCATGACAATGCCCCCCGTGCACAAAGTCAGGTCCATACAGAAATGGTTTGTTGAGATCTGTATGGAAGAACTTGACTGGCCTGCAAAGAGCCCTGACCTCAACCTCATCGAACACCTTTGGGATGAATTGGAACGCTGACTGCGAGCCAGGACTAATCTCCCAACATCAGTGCCCGACCTCACTAATGCTCTTGTGGCTGAATGGAAGCAAGTCCCTGCAACAATGTTCCAACATCTAGTGGAAAACCTTCCCTGAAGAGTGGAGGCTGTTAAAGCAGCAAAGGGGGGGACCTAACTCCATATTAATGCCTTCCCAGAAGAGTGGAGGCTGTTATAGCAGCAAAGGGGGGGACCAACTCCATATTAATGCCTTCCCAGAAGAGTGGAGGCTGTTATAGCAGCAAAGGGGGGGACCAACTCCATATTAATGCCTTCCCAGAAGAGTGGAGGCTGTTATAGCAGCAAAGGGGGGGACCAACTCCATATTAATGCCTTCCCTGAAGAGTGGAGGCTGTTATAGCAGCAAAGGGGGGGGGGGGGACCAACTCCATATTAATGCCTTCCCAGAAGAGTGGAGGCTGTTATAGCAGCAAAGGGGGGGACCAACTCCATATTAATGCCTTCCCAGAAGAGTGGAGGCTGTTATAGCAGCAAAGGGGGGACCAACTCCATATTAATGCACATGATTTTGGAACGAGATGCTCAACGAGCAGGTGTCCACATACTTTTGGTCATGTGGTGTAAATAAACAAAATCCAACAAGATCCTATAAATATACCAGGAGTTTCTTCAGAAACAAAAAGAAAAATACCTCAAGAAAAGAAAGTGATGAACTGAAATGCATCTCACAACTTTCCCAGACAGAAAAAAGGAGGCCATGGAAAATAAACAAACAGAAGACCACCTGAACAGAGTGGTTATGGAGTCACACCTGAACAGAGTGGTTATGGAGTCACACCTGAACAGAGTGGTTATGGAGTCACACCTGAACAGAGTGGTTATGGAGTCACACCTGAACAGAGTGGTTATGGAGTCACACCTGAACAGAGTGGTTATGGAGTCACACCTGAACAGAGTGGTTATGGAGTCACACCTGAACAGAGGGGTTATGGAGTCACACCTGAACAGAGTGGTTATGGAGTCACACCTGAACAGAGTGGTTATGGAGTCACACCTGAACAGAGTGGTTATGGAGTCACACCTGAACAGAGTGGTTATGGAGTCGTACCTGAACAGAGTGGTTATGGAGTCATACCTGAACAGAGTGGTTATGGAGTCACACCTGAACAGAGTGGTTATGGAGTCACACCTGAACAGAGTGATTATGGAGTCATACCTGAACAGAGTGGTTATGGAGTCGTACCTGAACAGAGTGGTTATGGAGTCATACCTGAACAGAGTGGTTATGGAGTCGTACCTGAACAGAGGGGTTATGGAGTCACACCTGAACAGAGTGGTTATGGAGTCATACCTGAACAGAGTGGTTATGGAGTCACACCTGAACAGAGTGGTTATGGAGTCATACCTGAACAGAGTGGTTATGGAGTCATACCTGAACAGAGTGGTTATGGAGTCACACCTGAACAGAGTGGTTATGGAGTCACACCTGAACAGAGTGGTTATGGAGTCACACCTGGACAGAGTGGTTATGGAGTCATACCTGAACAGAGGGGTTATGGAGTCACACCTGAACAGAGTGGTTATGGAGTCACACCTGAACAGAGTGGTTATGGAGTCGTACCTGAACAGAGTGGTTATGGAGTCACACCTGAACAGAGTGGTTATGGAGTCGTACCTGAACAGAGTGGTTATGGAGTCACACCTGAACAGAGTGGTTATGGAGTCACACCTGAACAGAGTGGTTATGGAGTCACACCTGAACAGAGTGGTTATGGAGTCACACCTGAACAGAGTGGTTATGGAGTCACACCTGAACAGAGTGGTTATGGAGTCGTACCTGAACAGAGTGGTTATGGAGTCGTACCTGAACAGAGTGGTTATGGAGTCGTACCTGAACAGAGTGGTTATGGAGTCGTACCTGAACAGAGTGGTTATGGAGTCGTACCTGAACAGAGTGGTTATGGAGTCGTACCTGAACAGAGTGGTTATGGAGTCGTACCTGAACAGAGGGGTTATGGAGTCGTACCTGAACAGAGTGGTTATGGAGTCATACCTGAACAAAGTGGTTATGGAGTCATACCTGAACAGAGTGGTTATGGAGTCACACCTGGACAGAGTGGTTATGGAGTCGTACCTGAACAGAGTGGTTATGGAGTCACACCTGGACAGAGTGGTTATGGAGTCACACCTGGACAGAGTGGTTATGGAGTCATACCTGAACAGAGGGGTTATGGAGTCACACCTGAACAGAGTGGTTATGGAGTCATACCTGAACAGAGTGGTTATGGAGTCATACCTGAACAGAGTGGTTATGGAGTCACACCTGAACAGAGTGGTTATGGAGTCGTACCTGAACAGAGTGGTTATGGAGTCACACCTGAACAGAGTGGTTATGGAGTCACACCTGAACAGAGTGGTTATGGAGTCACACCTGAACAGAGTGGTTATGGAGTCACACCTGAACAGAGTGGTTATGGAGTCATACCTGAACAGAGTGGTTATGGAGTCATACCTGAACAGAGTGGTTATGGAGTCGTACCTGAACAGAGTGGTTATGGAGTCGTACCTGAACAGAGTGGTTATGGAGTCGTACCTGAACAGAGTGGTAATGGAGTCACACCTGAACAGAGTGGTTATGGAGTCGTACCTGAACAGAGTGGTTATGGAGTCGTACCTGAACAGAGTGGTTATGGAGTCACACCTGGACAGAGTGGTTATGGAGTCATACCTGAACAGAGTGGTTATGGAGTCACACCTGAACAGAGTGGTTATGGAGTCACACCTGAACAGAGTGGTTATGGAGTCATACCTGAACAGAGTGGTTATGGAGACACACCTGAACAGAGTGGTTATGGAGTCGTACCTGAACAGAGTGGTTATGGAGTCGTACCTGAACAGAGGGGTTATGGAGTCACACCTGAACAGAGTGGTTATGGAGTCATACCTGAACAGAGTGGTTATGGAGTCGTACCTGAACAGAGTGGTTATGGAGTCGTACCTGAACAGAGTGGTTATGGAGTCGTACCTGAACAGAGTGGTTATGGAGTCGAACCTGAACAGAGGGGTTATGGAGTCATACCTGAACAGAGGGGTTATGGAGTCATACCTGAACAGAGTGGTTATGGAGTCATACCTGAACAGAGTGGTTATGGAGTCATACCTGAACAGAGTGGTTATGGAGTCACACCTGGACAGAGTGGTTATGGAGTCGTACCTGAACAGAGTGGTTATGGAGTCATACCTGAACAGAGTGGTTATGGAGTCATACCTGGACAGAGTGGTTATGGAGTCATACCTGAACAGAGGGGTTATGGAGTCACACCTGAACAGAGTGGTTATGGAGTCATACCTGAACAGAGTGGTTATGGAGTCATACCTGAACAGAGTGGTTATGGAGTCGTACCTGAACAGAGTGGTTATGGAGTCACACCTGAACAGAGTGGTTATGGAGTCACACCTGAACAGAGTGGTTATGGAGTCATACCTGAACAGAGTGGTTATGGAGTCATACCTGAACAGAGTGGTTATGGAGTCACACCTGAACAGAGTGGTTATGGAGTCACACCTGAACAGAGTGGTTATGGAGTCACACCTGGACAGAGTGGTTATGGAGTCATACCTGAACAGAGGGGTTATGGAGTCACACCTGAACAGAGTGGTTATGGAGTCACACCTGAACAGAGTGGTTATGGAGTCGTACCTGAACAGAGTGGTTATGGAGTCACACCTGAACAGAGTGGTTATGGAGTCGTACCTGAACAGAGTGGTTATGGAGTCGTACCTGAACAGAGTGGTAATGGAGTCACACCTGAACAGAGTGGTTATGGAGTCGTACCTGAACAGAGTGGTTATGGAGTCGTACCTGAACAGAGTGGTTATGGAGTCACACCTGGACAGAGTGGTTATGGAGTCATACCTGAACAGAGTGGTTATGGAGTCACACCTGAACAGAGTGGTTATGGAGTCACACCTGAACAGAGTGGTTATGGAGTCATACCTGAACAGAGTGGTTATGGAGACACACCTGAACAGAGTGGTTATGGAGTCGTACCTGAACAGAGTGGTTATGGAGTCGTACCTGAACAGAGGGGTTATGGAGTCACACCTGAACAGAGTGGTTATGGAGTCATACCTGAACAGAGTGGTTATGGAGTCGTACCTGAACAGAGTGGTTATGGAGTCGTACCTGAACAGAGTGGTTATGGAGTCGTACCTGAACAGAGTGGTTATGGAGTCGAACCTGAACAGAGGGGTTATGGAGTCATACCTGAACAGAGGGGTTATGGAGTCATACCTGAACAGAGTGGTTATGGAGTCATACCTGAACAGAGTGGTTATGGAGTCATACCTGAACAGAGTGGTTATGGAGTCACACCTGGACAGAGTGGTTATGGAGTCGTACCTGAACAGAGTGGTTATGGAGTCATACCTGAACAGAGTGGTTATGGAGTCATACCTGGACAGAGTGGTTATGGAGTCATACCTGAACAGAGGGGTTATGGAGTCACACCTGAACAGAGTGGTTATGGAGTCATACCTGAACAGAGTGGTTATGGAGTCATACCTGAACAGAGTGGTTATGGAGTCGTACCTGAACAGAGTGGTTATGGAGTCACACCTGAACAGAGTGGTTATGGAGTCACACCTGAACAGAGTGGTTATGGAGTCATACCTGAACAGAGTGGTTATGGAGTCATACCTGAACAGAGTGGTTATGGAGTCACACCTGAACAGAGTGGTTATGGAGTCACACCTGAACAGAGTTGTTATGGAGTCACACCTGGACAGAGTGGTTATGGAGTCATACCTGAACAGAGGGGTTATGGAGTCACACCTGAACAGAGTGGTTATGGAGTCACACCTGAACAGAGTGGTTATGGAGTCGTACCTGAACAGAGTGGTTATGGAGTCACACCTGAACAGAGTGGTTATGGAGTCGTACCTGAACAGAGTGGTTATGGAGTCACACCTGAACAGAGTGGTTATGGAGTCACACCTGAACAGAGTGGTTATGGAGTCACACCTGAACAGAGTGGTTATGGAGTCACACCTGAACAGAGTGGTTATGGAGTCACACCTGAACAGAGTGGTTATGGAGTCACACCTGAACAGAGTGGTTATGGAGTCGTACCTGAACAGAGTGGTTATGGAGTCGTACCTGAACAGAGTGGTTATGGAGTCGTACCTGAACAGAGTGGTTATGGAGTCGTACCTGAACAGAGGGGTTATGGAGTCGTACCTGAACAGAGGGGTTATGGAGTCATACCTGAACAGAGGGGTTATGGAGTCATACCTGAACAGAGTGGTTATGGAGTCATACCTGAACAGAGTGGTTATGGAGTCATACCTGAACAGAGTGGTTATGGAGTCACACCTGGACAGAGTGGTTATGGAGTCGTACCTGAACAGAGTGGTTATGGAGTCATACCTGAACAGAGTGGTTATGGAGTCACACCTGAACAGAGTGGTTATGGAGTCGTACCTGAATAGAGTGGTTATGGAGTCACAGCTGGACAGAGTGGTTATGGAGTCACACCTGAACAGAGTGGTTATGGAGTCACACCTGAACAGAGTGGTTATGGAGTCACACCTGAACAGAGTGGTTATGGAGTCACACCTGAACAGAGTGGTTATGGAGTCACACCTGAACAGAGTGGTTATGTAGTCACACCTGAACAGAGTGGTTATGGAGTCACACCTGAACAGAGTGGTTATGGAGTCACACCTGAACAGAGTGGTTATGGAGTCACACCTGAACAGAGTGGTTATGGAGTCATACCTGAACAGAGTGGTTATGGAGTCGTACCTGAACAGAGTGGTTATGGAGTCATACCTGAACAGAGTGGTTATGGAGTCACACCTGAACAGAGTGGTTATGGAGTCGTACCTGAATAGAGTGGTTATGGAGTCACAGCTGGACAGAGTGGTTATGGAGTTAGGTTAAAGGGTTAAGGTTAGGGGTTAGGTTAAAGGGTTAAGGTTAGGTTAAAGGGTTAAGGTTAGGTTAAAGGGTTAAGGTTAGGTTAAAGGGTTAAGGTTAGGAGTTAGGTTAAAGGGTTAAGGTTAGGAGTTAGGTTAAAGGGTTAAGGTTAGGTTAAAGGGTTAAGGTTAGGTTAAAGGGTTAAGGTTAGGGGTTAGGTTAAAGGGTTAAGGTTAGGAGTTAGGTTAAAGGGTTAAGGTTAGGGGTTAGGTTAAAGGGTTAAGGTTAGGTTAAAGGGTTAAGGTTAGGTTAAAGGGTTAAGGTTAGGTTAAAGGGTTAAGGTTAGGAGTTAGGTTAAAGGGTTAAGGTTAGGTTAAAGGGTTAAGGTTAGGTTAAAGGGTTAAGGTTAGGTGTTAGGTTAAAGGGTTAAGGTTAGGTTAAAGGGTTAGGAGTTAGGTTAAAGGGTTAAGGTTAGGAGTTAGGTTAAAGGGTTAAGGTTAGGTTAAAGGGTTAAGGTTAGGTTAAAGGGTTAAGGTTAGGTTAAAGGGTTAAGGTTAGGTTAAAGGGTTAGGAAACACACCAAGTAGTTGCAAAGTAGCTAAAAAGTAGTAGAAAAGTAGGCGTGTCCAGACTGGTGACTGGTCCAGTAGGTGTGTCCAGACTGGTCCAGTAGGTGTGTCCAGACTGGTCCAGTAGGTGTGTCCAGACTGGTCCAGTAGGTGTGTCCAGACTGGTCCAGTAGGTGTGTCCAGACTGGTCCAGTAGGTGTGTCCAGACTGGTCCAGTAGGTGTGTCCAGACTGGTCCAGTAGGTGTGTCCAGACTGGTCCAGTAGGTGTGTCCAGACTGGTGACTGGTCCAGTAGGTGTGTCCAGACTGGTGACTGGTCCAGTAGGTGTGTCCAGACTGGTGACTGGTCCAGTAGGTGTGTCCAGACTGGTGACTGGTCCAGTAGGCGTGTCCAGACTGGTCCAGTAGGTGTGTCCAGACTGGTCCAGTAGGTGTGTCCAGACTGGTGACTGGTCCAGTAGGTGTGTCCAGACTGGTGACTGGTCCAGTAGGTGTGTCCAGACTGGTGACTGGTCCAGTAGGTGTGTCCAGACTGGTGACTGGTCCAGTAGGCGTGTCCAGACTGGTCCAGTAGGTGTGTCCAGACTGGTGACTGGTCCAGTAGGCGTGTCCAGACTGGTGACTGGTCCAGTAGGTGTGTCCAGGTTAGGTTAAAGGGTTAAGGTTAGGTTAAAGGGTTAAGGTTAACCCTTTAACCTAACCTTAACCATTTAACCTAACCCCTAACCTTAACCCTTTAACCTAACCTTAACCCTTTAACCTAACCTTAACCCTTTAACCTAACCCCTAACCTTAACCCTTTAACCTAACCTTAACCCTTTAACCTAACCTTAACCCTTTAACCTAACTCCTAACCTTAAACCTTTAACCTAACCCCTAACCTTAACCCTTTAACCTAACTCCTAACCTTAACCCTTTAACCTAACTCCTAACCTTAACCCTTTAACCTAACCTTAACCCTTTAACCTAACTCCTAACCTTAACCCTTTAACCTAACCCCTAACCTTAACCCTTTAACCTAACCTTAACCCTTTAACCTAACCTTAACCCTTTAACCTAACCCCTAACCTTAACCCTTTAACCTAACCTTAACCCTTTAACCTAACCTTAACCCTTTAACCTAACCCCTAACCTTAACCCTTTAACCTAACCCCTAACCTTAACCCTTTAACCTAACCTTAACCCTTTAACCTAACCTTAACCCTTTAACCTAACCCCTAACCTTAACCCTTTAACCTAACCTTAACCCTTTAACCTAACCCCTAACCTTAACCCTTTAACCTAACCTTAACCCTTTAACCTAACCTTAACCCTTTAACCTAACTCCTAACCTTAACCCTTTAACCTAACTCCTAACCTTAACCCTTTAACCTAACCTTAACCCTTTAACCTAACCCCTAACCTTAACCCTTTAACCTAACTCCTAACCTTAACCCTTTAACCTAACCTTAACCCTTTAACCTAACTCCTAACCTTAACCCTTTAACCTAACTCCTAACCTTAACCCTTTAACCTAACCTTAACCCTTTAACCTAACCCCTAATCTTAACCCTTTAACCTAACCTTAACCCTTTAACCTAACTCCTAACCTTAACCCTTTAACCTAACCTTAACCCTTTAACCTAACCCCTAACCTTAACCCTTTAACCTAACCTTAACCCTTTAACCTAACCTTAACCCTTTAACCTGGGTAAATCCTCTTCAGCCTTCTGGGTAGAACACTGGGTAAATCCTCTTCAGCCTTCTGGGTAAATCCTCTTCAGCCTTCTGGGTAAATCACTGGGTAAATCCTCGTCAGCCTTCTGGGTAGAACACTGGGTAAATCCTCTTCAGCCTTCTGGGTAAATCCTCGTCAGCCTTCTGGGTAAATCCTCGTCAGCCTTCTGGGTAAATCCTCGTCAGCCTTCTGGGTAAATCCTCGTCAGCCTTCTGGGTAAATCCTCGTCAGCCTTCTGGATAAATCCTCTTCAGCCTTCTGGGTAAATCCTCGTCAGCCTTCTGGGTAAATCCTCGTCAGCCTTCTGGGTAGAACACTGGGTAAATCCTCGTCAGCCTTCTGGGTAAAACACTGGGTAAATCCTCATCAGCCTTCTGGGTAAATCCTCGTCAGCCTTCTGGGTAAATCCTCGTCAGCCTTTTGGATAAATCTTCGTCAGCCTTTTGGGTAAATCCTCGTCAGCCTTCTGGGTAAATCCTTGTCAGTCTTCTGGGTAAAACCTCGTCAGCCTTCTGGGTAAATCCTCTTCAGCCTTCTGGGTAAATCAGCCTTCTGGGTAAATCCTCGTCAGCCTTCTGGGTAAATCCTCGTCAGCCTTCTGGGTAAATCCTCGTCAGCCTTCTGGGTAAATCCTCTTTGGAAATGGGACTCAGGGAACCTTTATTAATTTCACCCCCCCATGACTGTCTGGTGAACGAGATGTTTAAAAGTAAAATCCTTTTTGGAATACATATTCCCTGGACCAATGTATATATTCAACGTTTCAGCAGACGCTCATATCCAGATCAATGAGGGTTCAGTGCCTTGCCCAAGGGCACACTGACAGACTCGAACCAGCGACCTTTCGGTTACGGGCACAGTGCTCTTAACTGCTAGGCTACTTGCCTCCCTAATATAAAAACAATAGCTGAATAAATCCATATATATATACTCTCTCTCACACACAGAGGTACAGTATGTTAAAGCCAAGACACTTCCTATCACTGCCAGAAGATGGCACTATTCATCTATATATATATATATATACACATATCTGTTGATAATGTTCATGCCAGTACTTTTCAAAGGATGCTACTCCACAGGGAATTAATACCCATAGAAGAGAGAGAGGTGATGGGATAGAGGAAGAGGGAGAGAGAGGGGATGGGATACAGGGAGAAAGGGGCAGGGGAGAGAGAAGGTGGAAGAGAGAGAGGGGATGGGATACAGGAAGAGAGAAGGCAGAAGAGAGAGAGGGAGGGATACAGGGAGAGGGAGAGAGAGGGAGGGATACAGGGAGAAAGGGGCGAGGGAGAGAGAAGGCAGAAGAGAGAGACAGACAGTAATGATAATAATATCTCATTGAGAGAGAGAGAGAGAGAGAGAGAGAGAGAGAGAGAGAGAGAGAGACATGATCTGATTAATTTACGATACTGAGATCTGAAATCACAACAACATTATGACCAATAACAGCTGCTGCTGACCTTAGTCAACAGTAATCAGATTTGATTTGCTTTTGTGATTTGAATTTGAAATAAAGAGCTCTAAAACCAGAAATGTTTTCATTCTGGAGAAATTAACATGTGGAGGTATTCCACTATTGTGAGGAGAGCATCCTGACTGGTTGCATCGCTGCCTGGTACGGCAACTGCTCAGCCTCCGACCACAAGGCGCTTCAGAGGGTAGTGCGAACGGCCCTGTACATCACTGGGACCAAGCTTCCTGCCATCCAGGACCTCTATACCAGGCGGTGTCAGAGGAAGGCCCTAAAAATGGTCAAAGACTCCAGCCACCCCAGTCATAGAATGTTCTCTCTGCTACCACACGGCAAGCGGTACCAGAGCGCCAAGTCTGGGTCCAAGAGGCTTCTAAACAGCTTCTACCCCCCAAGCCATAAGACTCCTGAACAGCTAATCAAATGGCTGCCCAGACTATTTGCATTGCCCCCCCCCCCCCCCCATGCATAGTCACTTTAATAACTCTACCTACATGTACATATTACCTCAATTACCTCGACACTGGTGCCCCCGCACACTGACTCAGTACCGGTACCCCCTGTATATAGCCTCCACACTGACTCTGTACCGGTACCCCCTGTATATAGCCTCCACATTGACTCTGTACCGGTACCCCCTGTATATAGCCTCCACATTGACTCTGTACCGGTACCCCCTGTATATAGCCTCCACATTGACTCTGTACTGGTACCCCCTGTATATAGCCTCCACATTGACTCTGTACCGGTACCCCCTGTATATAGCCTCCACATTGACTCTGTACCGGTACCCCCTGTATATAGCCTCCACATTGACTCTGTACCGGTGCCCCCTGTATATAGCCTCCACATTGACTCTGTACCGGTACCCCCTGTATATAGCCTCCACATTGACTCTGTACCGGTACCCCCTGTATATAGCCTCCACATTGACTCTGTACCGGTACCCCCTGTAAATAGCCTCCACATTGACTCTGTACCGTAACACCCTGTATATAGCCTCCACATTGACTCTGTACCAGTACTTCCTGTTTATAGCCTCCACATTGACTCTGTACCAGTACTTCCTGTTTATAGCCCCGCCATTGATATTTACTGCTGCTCTTAAATTTTTTTGTTATTCTTATCTCTTCATTTGTATTTTTTAGGTATTTTCTTAAAACCTTATTGTTGGTTAAGGGCTTGTAATCAGCATTTCACTGTATTCGGAAAATCAGCATTGAAAAAAGGCGCAAGTTTAAGTTTGTTCCACCTGAGTCGAGTCTGACCACCAATCAGAGACCACTATCATTACCCACCAAATGTTAACCACCAATCAGAGGCCACTATCATGACCCACCAAATGTGTTTGATGGATCGTGGGGGAAAAGAAGGAATCGGCTTTTGTGCCTCGTTAATTTGTGGAATTTATTTCCTTCTTAATGCGTTTGAGCCAATCAGTTGTGTTGTGACCAGGTAGGGTTGTATACAGAAGATAGCCCTATTTGGTAAACAGAATCAAGAATTTTGAAAGTTTCAACTGCAGTCGCAAAAAAACATCAAATCCAATCAAAGTTTATTTGTCACGTGTGCTGAATACAACAGGTGTAGTAGACCTTACAGTGAAATGCTGAATACAACAGGTGTAGTAGACCTCACAGTGAAATGCTGAATACAACAGGTGTAGTAGACCTCACAGTGAAATGCTGAATACAACAGGTGTAGTAGACCTTACAGTGAAATGCTGAATACAACAGGTGTAGTAGACCTCACAGTGAAATGCTGAATACTACAGGTGTAGTAGACCTTACAGTGAATTGCTGACTTACAGGCTCTAACTAACAGTGCAAAAAAGGTGTTAGGTGAAGTGCTATGATGAAACTGTCTCTCATGAGGACCGCCACAGGAAAGGAAGACCCAGAGTTCCCTCTGCTGCAGAGGATAAGTTCATTAGAGTTACCAGCCTCATGAGGACCGCCACAGGAAAGGAAGACCCAGAGTTCCCTCTGCTGCAGAGGATAAGTTCATTAGAGTTACCAGCCTCATGAGGACCGCCACAGGAAAGGAAGACCCAGAGTTCCCTCTGCTGCAGAGGATAAGGTCATTAGAGTTACCAGCCTCATGAGGACCGCCACAGGAAAGGAAGACCCAGAGTTCCCTCTGCTGCAGAGGATAAGTTCATTAGAGTTACCAGCCTCATGAGGACCGCCACAGGAAAGGAAGACCCAGAGTTCCCTCTGCTGCAGAGGATAAGGTCATTAGAGTTACCAGCCTCATGAGGACCGCCACAGGAAAGGAAGACCCAGAGTTCCCTCTGCTGCAGAGGATAAGTTCATTAGAGTTACCAGCCTCATGAGGACCGCCACAGGAAAGGAAGACCCAGAGTTCCCTCTGCTGCAGAGGATAAGTTCATTAGAGTTACCAGCCTCAGATTGAAGCCCAAATAAATGCTTCACAGAGTTCAAGTAACACACACATCTCAACATCAACTGTTCAGAGGAGACTGTGTGAATCAGGCCTTCATGGTCAAATTGCTGCAAAGAAGCCACTACTAAAGGACACCAATAAGACGAAGAGACTTGCTTGGGCCAAGAAACACGAGCAACCGACATTAGACCGGTGGAAATCTGTCCTTTGGTCTGATGAGTCCAATTTGGAGATTTTTGGTTCCAACCGCCGTGTCTTTGTGAGATGTAGAGTAGGTGAACAGATGATCTCCACATGTGTGGTTCCCACCGTGAAGCATGGAGGAGGAGGTTGTGTGATGTTGTGGGGGTGCTTTGCTGGTGAGACTGTCTGTGATTTATTTTGAATTCAAGGCACACTTAACCAGCATGACTACCACAGCATTCTGCAGCGATATGACATCCCATCTGGTTTAGGCTTAGTGGGACTATAATTAGTTTTCAACAGGACAATGACCCAAAACACACCTCCAGGCTGTGTAAGGGATATTTTACCAAGAAGGAGAGAGATGGAGTGCTGCATCAGATGACCAGGCCTCCACAATCACCCGACCTCAACCCAATTGAGATGGTTTGGGATGAGTTGGACCGCAGAGTGAAGGAAAAGCAGTCAACAAGTGCTCAGCATATGTGGGAACTCCTTCAAGTCTGTTGGAAAAGCATTCCAGGTGATTACCTCATGAAGCTGGTTGAGAGAATACCAAGAGTGTGCAAAGCTGTCAAGGCAAAGGGTGGCTACTTTAAAGAATCTATAATATAAAATATATTTTGATTTATTTAACACTGTTTTGGCTACTACATGACTCCATATGTGTTATTACATAGTTTCGATGTCTTCAATGTAGAAAATAGTAAAAATAAAGAAAAACCCTTGAATGAGTATGTGTGTCCAAATTTTTGAATATATAAAGTATAAAATAAATAAAGATATATATATATATATATATATACACTAAAAGTTTTAGAACACCTACTCATTCAAGGGTTTTTCTTTATTTTTACTATTTTCTACATTATAGAATAATAGTGAAGAAATCAAAACTATCTACATAGGCGTTCAGAGGCCCATTATCAGCAACCATCACTGCTGTGTTCCAATGGCACGTTGTGTTAGCTAATCCAAGTTTATCATTTTAAAAGGCTTATTGATCATTAGAAAACCCTTTTGCAATTATGTTAGCACAGCTGAAAACTGTTGTTCTGATTAAAGAAGCAATAAAACTGGCCTTCTTTAGACTAGTTGAGTATCTGGAGCGTCAGCGTTTCTGGGTTTGATTGCAGACTCAAAATGGCCAGAAACAAAGAACTTTCTTCTGAAACTCGTCAGTCTATTCTTGTTCTGAGAAATGAAGGCTATTCCATGTGATAAATTGCCAAGAAACTGAAGATCTCGTACAACGCTGTGTACTACTCCCTTCACAGAACAGAGCAAACTGGCTCTAACCAGAATAGAAAGAGGAGTGGGAGGCCCCGGTGCACAACTGAGCAAGAGGACAAGTACATTAGAGTGTCTAGTTTGAGAAACAGACGCCTCACAAGTCCTCAACTGGCAGCTTCATTAAATAGTACCCGCAAAACACCAGTCTCAACGTCAACAGTGAAGAGGCGACTCCGGGATGCTGTTGCAAAGAAAAAGCCATATCTCAGACTGGCCAATAGAAATTAAATATTAAGATGGGCAAAAGAACACAGACACTGGACAGAGGAACTCTGCCTAGAAGGCCAACATCCTGGAGTCACCTCTCCACTGTTGAGACTGGTGTTTTAAACAGTAGTGTATATATATATATATATTTAACTAGGCAAGTCAGTTAAGAATTTATTTACAATGACGGCCTAGGAACAGTGGGTTAATTGCCTTGTTCAGGGGCAGAACGACAGATTTTTAACTTGCCAGCTCGGGGATTCAATCCAGCAACCTTTCAGTTACTGGCCCAATGCTCTAACCACTAGGCTACCTGCTGGCCCAACGCTCTAACCACTAGGCTACCTGCTGGTTACTGGCCCAACGCTCTAACCACTAGGCTACCTGCTGGTTACTGGCCCAACGCTCTAACCACTAGGCTACCTGCTGGTTACTGGCCCAACGCTCTAACCACTAGGCTACCTGCTGGTTACTGGCCCAACGCTATAACCACTAGGCTACCTGCTGGTTTCTGGCCCAACGCCCTAACCACTAGGCTACCTGCTGTTTACTGGCCCAACGCTCTAACCGCTAGGCTACCTGCTGGCTACTGGCCCAACGCCCTAACCGCTAGGCTACCTGCTGGCTACTGGCCCAATGCTCTAACCGCTAGGCTACCTGCTGGTTACTGGCCCAACGCTCTAACCACTAGGCTACCTGCTGGTTACCGACCCAACGCTCTAACCACTAGGCTACCTGCTGGTTACTGGCCCAACGCTCTAACCACTAGGCTACCTGCTGGTTACTGGCCCAACACTCTAACCACTAGGTTACCCTGCTGGTTACTGGCCCAACGCTCTAACCACTAGGTTACCCTGCTGGTTACTGGCCCAACGCTCTAACCACTAGGCTACCTGCTGGTTACTTGCCCAACGCTCTAACCACTAGACTACCTGCTGGTTACTGGCCAAAACGCTCTAACCACTAGGCTACCTGCTGGTTACTGGCCCAACGCTCTAACCGCTAGGCTACCTGCTGGTTACTGGCCCAACGCTCTAACCGCTAGGCTACCTGCTGGTTACTGGCCCAACGCTCTAACCACTAGGCTACCTGCTGGTTACTGGCCCAACGCTCTAACCACTAGGTTACCCTGCTGGTTACTGGTCCAACGCTCTAACCACTAGGCTACCTGCTGGTTACTGGCCCAACGCTCTAACCACTAGGCTACCTGCTGGTTACTTGCCCAACGCCCTAACCACTAGGCTACCTGCTGGTTACTGGCCCAACGCTCTAACCACTAGGCTACCTGCTGGTTACTGGCCCAACGCTCTAACCACTAGGCTACCTGCTGGTTACTGGCCCAACGCTCTAACCACTAGGCTCCCTGCTGGTTACTGGCCCAACGCTCTAACCACTAGGCTCCCTGCTGGTTACTGGCCCAACGCTCTAACCACTAGGCTACCTGCTGGTTACTGGCCCAACGCTCTAACCACTAGGCTCCCTGCTGGTTACTGGCCCAACGCTCTAACCACTAGGCTACCTGCTGGTTACTGGCCCAATGCTCTAACCACTAGGCTACCTGCTGGTTACTGGCCCAACGCTCTAACCACTAGACTACCTGCTGGTTACTGGCCCAACTCTCTAACCACTAGGTTACCTGCTGGTTACTGGCCCAACGCTCTAACCACGAGGCTACCTGCTGATTACTGGCCCAACGCTCTAACCACTAGGTTACCCTGCTGGTTACTGGCCCAACGCTCCAACCACTAGGCTACCTGCTGGTTACTGGCCCAACGCTCTAACCACGAGGCTACCTGCTGGTTACTGGCCCAACGCTCTAACCACTAGGCTACCTGCTGGTTACTGGCCCAACTCTTTAACCAAATGCCTCATGAGTTTAGTTCAATTGTCAGACTCCATCAGAACCCAAAATATAAGCTGTTTTGTCTCCAATGTTTTTAAACATTGTAAATGTAAACAAACACTGATAACATTAAAACAATAATGTTGATATCATGGAGGGTCAGTCCTTCCATCCACAGCTCTGTCTATTAGTCTGAGAGTGGTTACATTTTCTCCAGGACCAATCCCTCAGCTTTTTACCAAAACAGAGACGGGGCGAACCATTTTGTTATTGTTCCATCTGTGGACTTGCCCTTTAAACAGCTGCACATTATCACGATATCAAAATGTCACCAACAGAAAGGTAAACAACAGGCCTGTAGCAAATGCAGCACATGGCCACTCATTTATCACCTGTAAATAGCCCTTTTCAGTAGTGCTTCAAAAGCCATTCCACGATCACAGCATTTATCTTTCAACAGGAATCAATGAGCCCAACCAGTCCTCCATGACAACACAATCATAAACAACAGAGTAGTACTGGCTGATAAGTTCTTCGTTTTTGGGGGGTCATGCTCAGGTAAAAACAATTTGGCTGATCTATACTTCCATATTTCCAAGTCCTGTTCTTGAAGATCAAAGGGGTATAACATTTATTGTAATGACTGGAATTCTGATTGACTTCTGGTTTTTAATGTAAAGATATCATTTAATTGTATTATTATAATGTAGTAGAAAGCGATGGGTTAGATGAAGCCTACATAACAAACCCATAAAGTAACATTTAACATCCATATATGTAAACTTTAACGTTGATTTATCCTGCAATAGATGTCGTTTAATTAGGTAACAGACATGTTTGTCTGTCTTCCAATGGCTCTTAAAGGGAAAGTAATCTAAAAGTAACTGCATGTAATCAGATTACATTACTGAGTTTGGGCTAATCCAATAGTTACATTACTGAGTTTGGGCTAATCCAATAGTTACATTACTGAGTTTGGCTAATCCAATAGTTACATTACTGAGTTTGGGGTAATCCAATAGTTACATTACTGATTACAGTGTTGGACAGGTAGTAACTAGTAGCTGTAACAGATTACATGTAGAAAGGAACCAAACCAACCCTGCTGTAGAAAGGAACCAAACCAACCCTGCTGTAGAAAGGAACCAAACCAACCCTGCTGTAGAAAGGAACCAAACCAACCCTGCTGTAGAAAGGAACCAAACCAACCCTGCTGTAGAAAGGAACCAAACCAACCCTGCTGTAGAAAGGAACCAAACCAACCCTGCTGTAGAAAGGAACCAAACCAACCCTGCTGTAGAAAGGAACCAAACCAACCCTGCTGTAAATCCAAAGGAAAAGGAAGTTCTTAAATGAGATGAACGTTCCTTTCTTATTCCCCTCTGACCCCTCTGATCCCTCTGACCCCTCTGACCCCTCTGACCCCTCTGACCCCTCTGATCCCTCTGACCCCTCTGACCCCTCTGACCCCTCTGACCCCTCTGACCCCTCTGATCCCTCTGATCCCTCTGATCCCTCTGACCCCTCTGACCCCTCTGACCCCTCTGACCCCTCTGATCCCTCTGACCCCTCTGACCCCTCTGACCCCTCTGACCCCTTTGAATTCAGCCGTTAAGATTCAGGACCGCCACAGCAGAGCTGAACCCCCCCCCAGCCGGCTAACAGCAGACTCAGGGCCACGGTTAGCAGCTCTTCAGGAAGGAGAGACAGTACAACACCTGGGGGTGGAACCCCTCCAGCCGGCTAACAGCAGACTCAGGGCCACGGTTAGCAGCTCTTCAGGAAGGAAGTACAACACCTGGGGGTGGAACCCCTCCAGCCGGCTAACAGCAAACTCAGGGCCACGGTTAGCAGCTCTTCAGGAAGTAGAGACAGTACAACACCTGGGGGTGGAACCACTCCAGCCGGCTAACAGCAGACTCAGGGCCACGGTTAGCAGCTCTTCAGGAAGTAGAGACAGTACAACACCTGGGGGTGGAACCCCTCCAGCCGGCTAACAGCAGACTCAGGGCCACGGTTAGCAGCTCTTCAGGAAGTAGAGACAGTACAACACCTGGGGGTGGAACCCCTCCAGCCGGCTAACAGCAGACTCAGGGCCACGGTTAGCAGCTCTTCAGGAAGGAAGTAGAGACAGTACAACACCTGGGGGTGGAACCCCTCCAGCCGGCTAACAGCAGACTCAGGGCCACGGTTAGCAGCTCTTCAGGAAGGAAGACAGTACAACACCTGGGGGTGGAACCCCTCCAGCCGGCTAACAGCAGACTCAGGGCCACGGTTAGCAGCTCTTCAGGAAGGAGAGACAGTACAACACCTGGGGGTGGAACCCCTCCAGCCGGCTAACAGCAGACTCAGGGCCACGGTTAGCAGCTCTTCAGGAAGGCAGTAGAGACAGTACAACACCTGGGGGTGGAACCACTCCAGCCGGCTAACAGCAGACTCAGGGCCACGGTTAGCAGCTCTTCAGGAAGGAAGTACAACACCTGGGGGTGGAACCCCTCCAGCCGGCTAACAGCAGACTCAGGGCCACGGTTAGCAGCTCTTCAGGAAGGAGAGACAGTACAACACCTGGGGGTGGAACCCCTCCAGCCGGCTAACAGCAGACTCAGGGCCACGGTTAGCAGCTCTTCAGGAAGGCAGTAGAGACAGTACAACACCTGGGGGTGGAACCCCTCCAGCCGGCTAACAGCAGACTCAGGGCCACGGTTAGCAGCTCTTCAGGCAGTAGAGACATTACAACACCTGGGGGTGGAACCACTCCAGCCGGCTAACAGCAGACTCAGGGCCACGGTTAGCAGCTCTTCAGGAAGGAAGTAGAGACAGTACAACACCTGGGGGTGGAACCCCTCCAGCCGGCTAACAGCAGACTCAGGGCCACGGTTAGCAGCTCTTCAGGCAGTAGAGACATTACAACACCTGGGGGTGGAACCCCTCCAGCCGGCTAACAGCAGACTCAGGGCCACGGTTAGCAGCTCTTCAGGAAGGAGAGACAGTACAACACCTGGGGGTGGAACCCCTCCAGCCGGCTAACAGCAGACTCAGGGCCACGGTTAGCAGCTCTTCAGGAAGGAGAGACAGTACAACACCTGGGGGTTGTAAGGTATAATTATATTTTTATCTCAGCATATGTATCAATATGTTTTATTGTTTTGTTAAGCTACATGCTAACGTGTTATTATTATGTCCTAAGAGACCTTGTATGTAACTAACTGGAGCATATTGCTGGGTAGTAGGGGTGTAGGTTGAGTAGACTCATCACACACACACACACACACACACACACACACACACACACACACACACACACACACACACACACACACACACACACACACACACACACACACACTGCCTAGTTGTGGGGCCGCTCAAGGACAGGTGTACGTGAGGGGCTGGTAGAATGGAAGATAGCTGTAGCACAAAAGCAGAAACTGTCCTAACTGTAGCATAAAACAGACACTGTCCTTGGGTGTCTGACTCTCGGGTTCACACACGAAGATAAACTAGAAGACAACTATGCTTGGCAACAGTGATGCGCCAGGAGGCTGGGACCAGCCTGCACGCCTACGATAGGATGAGGAAGTTTAAACCGCGCTCATCCTCTACTCTGATAGGCCCTCAGGGAGAGGGAACTACGTCTGTCAAGAGGCTGGGACCAGCCTGCACGCCTACGATAGGCTGGAGTTAGTCTAAACCGCGCTCATCCTCTACTCTGATAGGCCGTCAGGGAGAGGGAACTACGTCTGTCAAGAGGCTGGGACCTGCGATAGGCTGAGTAAGTCTAAACCACACCCAAGCCTCTACTCTGACAGGCCGGCTCTGAAGCAGGAACTATCTCTGTCAGAGTATTAAAGAAGAACTTTGGATGTGACAGTTAGTTGTCTGTCTGCCCTGCGTGGTGTTTCAGTGAGCACGTATATACTAACATCAGACTTACCACTTATATATCATTGCATTAATTAAAATACAAAGAAATCAGAAGTTACTCTGTGCTGAGTATTTTGTTCTGATACCAGATTCTAATTGACGCGATCTAACAGGGTGAAACCAAACCAACACAGTGATAGTTTAACTATGATTCTCTAATAGAGAAAAAGCAACACAGTCATATCCTGATATACAGAGGACAAGAGACAGAAGGAGCAACACAGACAGACTCAGCTAGTGTCCCAGATGTCTCTCTCTACCTCTTTAACCAGATCCTTAATCAGTCAGACTCAGCTAGTGTCCCAGATGTCTCTTTAACCAGCTCCTTAATCAGTCAGACTCAGCTAGTGTCCCAGATGTCTCTTTAACCAGCTCCTTAATCAGTCAGACTCAGCTAGTGTCCCAGATGTCTCTTTAACCAGCTCCTTAATGAGTCAGACTCAGCTAGTGTCCCAGATGTCTCTTTAACCAGCTCCTTAATCAGTCAGACTCAGCTAGTGTCCCAGATGTCTCTTTAACCAGCTCCTTAATCAGTCAGACTCAGCTAGTGTCCCAGATGTCTCTTTAACCAGCTCCTTAATCAGTCAGACTCAGCTAGTGTCCCAGATGTCTCTTTAACCAGCTCCTTAATCAGTCAGACTCAGCTAGTGTCCCAGATGTCTCTTTAACCAGCTCCTTAATCAGTCAGACTCAGCTATTGGACAACCTCTGGTCTGTAGTCCTAGTGGTGGATAACCTCTGGTCTGTAGTCCTAGTGGTGGATAACCTCTGGTCTGTAGTCCTAGTGGTGGATAACCTCTGGTCTGTAGTCCTAGTGGTGGATAACCTCTGGTCTGTAGTCCTGGTGGTGGATAACCTCTGGTCTGTAGTCCTAGTGGTGGATAACCTCTGGTCTGTAGTCCTAGTGGTGGATAACCTCTGGTCTGTAGTCCTAGTGGTGGATAACCTCTGGTCTGTAGTCCTAGTGGTGGATAACCTCTGGTCTGTAGTCCTAGTGGTGGATAACCTCTGGTCTGTAGTCCTAGTGGTGGATAACCTCTGGTCTGTAGTCCTAGTGGTGGATAACCTCTGGTCTGTAGTCCTAGTGGTGGATAACCTCTGGTCTGTAGTCCTAGTGGTGGATAACCTCTGGTCTGTAGTCCTAGTGGTGGATAACCTCTGGTCTGTAGTCCTAGTGGTGGATAACCTCTGGTCTGTAGTCCTAGTGGTGGATAACCTCTGGTCTGTAGTCCTAGTGGTGGATAACATCTGGTCTGTAGTCCTAGTGGTGGATAACCTCTGGTCTGTAGTCCTAGTGGTGGATAACCTCTGGTCTGTAGTCCTAGTGGTGGATAACCTCTGGTCTGTAGTCCTAGTGGTGGATAACCTCTGGTCTGTAGTCCTAGTGGTGGATAACCTCTGGTCTGTAGTCCTAGTGGTGGATAACCTCTGGTCTGTAGTCCTAGTGGTGGATAACCTCTGGTCTGCAGTCCTAGTGGTGGATAACCTCTGGTCTGCAGTCCTAGTGGTGGATAACCTCTGGTCTGTAGTCCTAGTGGTGGATAACCTCTGGTCTGTAGTCCTAGTGGTGGATAACCTCTGGTCTGTAGTCCTAGTGGTGGATAACCTCTGGTCTGTAGTCCTAGTGGTGGATAACCTCTGGTCTGTAGTCCTAGTGGTGGATAACCTCTGGTCTGTAGTCCTAGTGGTGGATAACCTCTGGTCTGTAGTCCTAGTGGTGGATAACCTCTGGTCTGTAGTCCTAGTGGTGGATAACCTCTGGTCTGTAGTCCTAGTGGTGGATAACCTCTGGTCTGTAGTCCTAGTGGTGGATAACCTCTGGTCTGTAGTCCTAGTGGTGGATAACCTCTGGTCTGTAGTCCTAGTGGTGGATAACCTCTGGTCTGTAGTCCTGGTGGTGGATAACCTCTGGTCTGTAGTCCTAGTGGTGGATAACCTCTGGTCTGTAGTCCTAGTGGTGGATAACCTCTGGTCTGTAGTCCTAGTGGTGGATAACCTCTGGTCTGTAGTCCTAGTGGTGGATAACCTCTGGTCTGTAGTCCTAGTGGTGGATAACCTCTGGTCTGTAGTCCTAGTGGTGGATAACCTCTGGTCTGTAGTCCTAGTGGTGGATAACCTCTGGTCTGTAGTCCTAGTGGTGGATAACCTCTGGTCTGTAGTCCTAGTGGTGGATAACCTCTGGTCTGTAGTCCTAGTGGTGGATAACCTCTGGTCTGTAGTCCTAGTGGTGGATAACCTCTTGGTCTGTAGTCTTAGTGGTGATAACCTCTGGTCTGTAGTCCTAGTGGTGGATAACCTCTGGTCTGTAGTCCTAGTGGTGGATAACCTCTGGTCTGTAGTCCTAGTGGTGGATAACCTCTGGTCTGTAGTCCTAGTGGTGGATAACCTCTGGTCTGTAGTCCTAGTGGTGGATAACCTCTGGTCTGTAGTCCTAGTGGTGGATAACCTCTGGTCTGTAGTCCTAGTGGTGGATAACCTCTGGTCTGTAGTCCTAGTGGTGGATAACCTCTGGTCTGTAGTCCTAGTGGTGGATAACCTCTGGTCTGTAGTCCTAGTGGTGGATAACCTCTGGTCTGTAGTCCTAGTGGTGGATAACCTCTGGTCTGTAGTCCTAGTGGTGGATAACCTCTGGTCTGTAGTCCTAGTGGTGGATAACCTCTGGTCTGTAGTCCTAGTGGTGGATAACCTCTGGTCTGTAGTCCTAGTGGTGGATAACCTCTGGTCTGTAGTCCTAGTGGTGGATAACCTCTGGTCTGTAGTCCTAGTGGTGGATAACCTCTGGTCTGTAGTCCTAGTGGTGGATAACCTCTGGTCTGTAGTCCTAGTGGTGGATAACCTCTGGTCTGTAGTCCTAGTGGTGGATAACCTCTGGTCTGTAGTCCTAGTGGTGGATAACCTCTGGTCTGTAGTCCTAGTGGTGGATAACCTCTGGTCTGTAGTCCTAGTGGTGGATAACCTCTGGTCTGTAGTCCTAGTGGTGGATAACCTCTGGTCTGTAGTCCTAGTGGTGGATAACCTCTGGTCTGTAGTCCTAGTGGTGGATAACCTCTGGTCTGTAGTCCTAGTGGTGGATAACCTCTGGTCTGTAGTCCTAGTGGTGGATAACCTCTGGTCTGTAGTCCTAGTGGTGGATAACCTCTGGTCTGTAGTCCTAGTGGTGGATAACCTCTGGTCTGTAGTCCTAGTGGTGGATAACCTCTGGTCTGTAGTCCTAGTGGTGGATAACCTCTGGTCTGTAGTCCTAGTGGTGGATAACCTCTGGTCTGTAGTCCTAGTGGTGGATAACCTCTGGTCTGTAGTCCTAGTGGTGGATAACCTCTGGTCTGTAGTCCTAGTGGTGGATAACCTCTGGTCTGTAGTCCTAGTGGTGGATAACCTCTGGTCTGTAGTCCTAGTGGTGGATAACCTCTGGTCTGTAGTCCTAGTGGTGGATAACCTCTGGTCTGTAGTCCTAGTGGTGGATAACCTCTGGTCTGTAGTCCTGGTGGTGGATAACCTCTGGTCTGTAGTCCTAGTGGTGGATAACCTCTGGTCTGTAGTCCTAGTGGTGGATAACCTCTGGTCTGTAGTCCTAGTGGTGGATAACCTCTGGTCTGTAGTCCTAGTGGTGGATAACCTCTGGTCTGTAGTCCTAGTGGTGGATAACCTCTGGTCTGTAGTCCTAGTGGTGGATAACCTCTGGTCTGTAGTCCTAGTGGTGGATAACCTCTGGTCTGTAGTCCTAGTGGTGGATAACCTCTGGTCTGTAGTCCTAGTGGTGGATAACCTCTGGTCTGTAGTCCTAGTGGTGGATAACCTCTGGTCTGTAGTCCTAGTGGTGGATAACCTCTGGTCTGTAGTCCTAGTGGTGGATAACCTCTGGTCTGTAGTCCTAGTGGTGGATAACCTCTGGTCTGTAGTCCTAGTGGTGGATAACCTCTGGTCTGTAGTCCTAGTGGTGGATAACATCTGGTCTGTAGTCCTGGTGGTGGATAACCTCTGGTCTGTAGTCCTGGTGGTGGATAACCTCTGGTCTGTAGTCCTAGTGGTGGATAACCTCTGGTCTGTAGTCCTAGTGGTGGATAACCTCTGGTCTGTAGTCCTAGTGGTGGATAACCTCTGGTCTGTAGTCCTAGTGGTGGATAACCTCTGGTCTGTAGTCCTAGTGGTGGATAACCTCTGGTCTGTAGTCCTAGTGGTGGATAACCTCTGGTCTGTAGTCCTGGTGGTGGATAACCTCTGGTCTGTAGTCCTAGTGGTGGATAACCTCTGGTCTGTAGTCCTAGTGGTGGATAACCTCTGGTCTGTAGTCCTAGTGGTGGATAACCTCTGGTCTGTAGTCCTAGTGGTGGATAACCTCTGGTCTGTAGTCCTAGTGGTGGATAACCTCTGGTCTGTAGTCCTAGTGGTGGATAACCTCTGGTCTGTAGTCCTAGTGGTGGATAACCTCTGGTCTGTAGTCTGTAGTCCTAGTGGTGGATAACCTCTGGTCTGTAGTCCTAGTGGTGGATAACCTCTGGCTGTAGTCCTAGTGGTGGATAACCTCTGGTCTGTAGTCCTAGTGGTGGATAACCTCTGGTCTGTAGTCCTAGTGGTGGATAACCTCTGGTCTGTAGTCCTAGTGGTGGATAACCTCTGGTCTGTAGTCCTAGTGGTGGATAACCTCTGGTCTGTAGTCCTAGTGGTGGATAACCTCTGGTCTGTAGTCCTAGTGGTGGATAACCTCTGGTCTGTAGTCCTAGTGGTGGATAACCTCTGGTCTGTAGTCCTAGTGGTGGATAACCTCTGGTCTGTAGTCCTAGTGGTGGATAACCTCTGGTCTGTAGTCCTAGTGGTGGATAACCTCTGGTCTGTAGTCCTAGTGGTGGATAACCTCTGGTCTGTAGTCCTAGTGGTGGATAACCTCTGGTCTGTAGTCCTAGTGGTGGATAACCTCTGGTCTGTAGTCCTAGTGGTGGATAACCTCTGGTCTGTAGTCCTAGTGGTGGATAACCTCTGGTCTGTAGTCCTAGTGGTGGATAACCTCTGGTCTGTAGTCCTAGTGGTGGATAACATCTGGTCTGTAGTCCTAGTGGTGGATAACCTCTGGTCTGTAGTCCTAGTGGTGGATAACCTCTGGTCTGTAGTCCTAGTGGTGGATAACCTCTGGTCTGTAGTCCTAGTGGTGGATAACCTCTGGTCTGTAGTCCTAGTGGTGGATAACCTCTGGTCTGTAGTCCTAGTGGTGGATAACCTCTGGTCTGTAGTCCTAGTGGTGGATAACCTCTGGTCTGTAGTCCTAGTGGTGGATAACCTCTGGTCTGTAGTCCTAGTGGTGGATAACCTCTGGTCTGTAGTCCTAGTGGTGGATAACCTCTGGTCTGTAGTCCTAGTGGTGGATAACCTCTGGTCTGTAGTCCTAGTGGTGGATAACCTCTGGTCTGTAGTCCTAGTGGTGGATAACCTCTGGTCTGTAGTCCTAGTGGTGGATAACCTCTGGTCTGTAGTCCTAGTGGTGGATAACCTCTGGTCTGTAGTCCTAGTGGTGGATAACCTCTGGTCTGTAGTCCTAGTGGTGGATAACCTCTGGTCTGTAGTCCTAGTGGTGGATAACCTCTGGTCTGTAGTCCTAGTGGTGGATAACCTCTGGTCTGTAGTCCTAGTGGTGGATAACCTCTGGTCTGTAGTCCTAGTGGTGGACAACCTCTGGTCTGTAGTCCTAGTGGTGGATAACCTCTGGTCTGTAGTCCTAGTGGTGGATAACCTCTGGTCTGTAGTCCTAGTGGTGGATAACCTCTGGTCTGTAGTCCTAGTGGTGGATAACCTCTGGTCTGTAGTCCTAGTGGTGGATAACCTCTGGTCTGTAGTCCTAGTGGTGGATAACCTCTGGTCTGTAGTCCTAGTGGTGGATAACCTCTGGTCTGTAGTCCTAGTGGTGGATAACATCTGGTCTGCAGTCCTAGTGGACATGCCACGTTGGATGAGAGCTCTTCTGTTCTGTCCAACACCATGATGTCTGAAGAGATCGTGTGATGTAGACAGCTCAGATGTTGCTGATGAACATCTATGAAGCTAGTGGACAGCTGTGTTCAGAGAGGTGTGAAAGTACTTCCTGTTTGACTGGTAATGACCTTCAGAATAAATGGCCTTTTTAATGAAGTGTCCCAGACCACCTGCCTGCCAGTCCAGTCCTCTGGGTGTTGTCTTAATCACTTCCTGTTTATTTATGACTGGTCCTCTCTGGCTCTGATTGGTGGAGGAGAACACGTCTCATATAAGCCTTCTTGTTAAATTCAGAAGGGGATTAAAGGCTTTAAACTCAGATTAAAACAGGGAACTGTATTTAACTACATGGACTATTTCAGATGTGGCTTGTGTTTGTGTGATTCGTTCCAATGTTTCGGATTTTGAAATCCTAGTTCTCTCTCTGATAATATAGAGAGTGAACAGATAGACACTCAGCACCCCAAGCCTGTCTACGTTCACGGGTCAGTTCACTAAGATGAGAACATGTCATAGAACAACGACGGAGAATCAGGAGAACATGAACACAGAACACTCTGACAGATAGCTGGGACCATCCCTGATGTAGAGAGAGAGAGAGAGAGAGAGAACATGAACACAGAACACTCTGACAGATAGCTGGGACCATCCCTGATGTAGAGAGAGAGAGAGAACATGAACACAGAACACTCTGGCAGATAGCTGGGACCATCCCTGATGTAGAGAGAGAGAGAACATGAACACAGAACACTCTGGCAGATAGCTGGGACCATCCCTGATGTAGAGAGAGAGAGAACATGAACACAAAACACTCTGACAGATAGCTGGGACCATCCCTGATGTAGAGAGAGAGAGAGAGAGAGAACATGAACACAGAACACTCTGACAGATAGCTGGGACCATCCCTGATGTAGAGAGAGAGAGAGAACATGAACACAGAACACTCTGACAGATAGCTGGGACCATCCCTGATGTAGAGAGAGAGAGAGAGAGAGAGAGAACATGAACACAGAACACTCTGACAGATAGCTGGGACCATCCCTGATGTAGAGAGAGAGAGAGAGAACATGAACACAGAACACTCTGGCAGATAGCTGGGACCATCCCTGATGTAGAGAGAGAGAGAACATGAACACAGAACACTCTGACAGATAGCTGGGACCATCCCTGATGTGGAGAGAGAGAGAACATGAACACAGAACACTCTGACAGATAGCTGGGACCATCCCTGATGTAGAGAGAGAGAGAGAGAACATGAACACAGAACACTCTGACAGATAGCTGGGACCATCCCTGATGTAGAGAGAGAGAGAGAGAGAGAGAGAACATGAACACAGAACACTCTGACAGATAGCTGGGACCATCCCTGATGTAGAGAGAGAGAGAGAGAACATGAACACAGAACACTCTGGCAGATAGCTGGGACCATCCCTGATGTAGAGAGAGAGAGAACATGAACACAGAACACTCTGACAGATAGCTGGGACCATCCCTGATGTAGAGAGAGATAGAACATGAACACAGAACACTCTGGCAGATAGCTGGGACCATCCCTGATGTAGAGAGAGAGAGAACATGAACACAGAACACTCTGACAGATAGCTGGGACCATCCCTGATGTAGAGAGAGAGAGAGAGAACATGAACACAGAACACTCTGACAGATAGCTGGGACCATCCCTGATGTAGAGAGAGAGAGAGAGAACATGAACACAGAACACAGAACACTCTGGCAGATAGCTGGGACCATCCCTGATGTAGAGAGAGATAGAACATGAACACAGAACACTCTGACAGATAGCTGGGATCATCCCTGATGTAGAGAGAGAGAGAACATGAACACAGAACACTGACAGATAGCTGGGACCATCGCTGATGTAGAGAGAGATAGAACATGAACACAGAACACTCTGGCAGATAGCTGGGACCATCCCTGATGTAGAGAGAGAGGGAGAGAGAGAGAGAGAACATGAACACAGAACACTCTGACAGATAGCTGGGACCATCCCTGATGTAGAGAGAGAGAGAGAGAACATGAACACAGAACACTCTGACAGATAGCTGGGATCATCCCTGATGTAGAGAGAGAGAGAACATGAACACAGAACACTCTGACAGATAGCTGGGACCATCCCTGATGTAGAGAGAGAGAGATAACATGAACACAGAACACTCTGGCAGATAGCTGGGATCCTCCCTGATGTAGAGAGAGAGAGAGAGAGAGAGAGAGAACATGAACACAGAATACTCTGACAGATAGCTGGGACCATCCCTGATGTAGAGAGAGAGAGAGAGAGAGAGAGAGAGAACATGAACACAGAACACTGACAGATAGCTGGGACCATCCCTGATGTAGAGAGAGAACATGAACACAGAACACTCTGGCAGATAGCTGGGACCATCCCTGATGTAGAGAGAGAGAGAGAACATGAACACAGAACACTCTGACAGATAGCTGGGACCATCGCTGATGTAGAGAGAGAGAGAGAGAGAACATGAACACAGAACACTCTGGCAGATAGCTGGGACCATCCCTGATGTAGAGAGAGAGAGAGAACATGAACACAGAACACTCTGACAGATAGCTGGGACCATCCCTGATGTAGAGAGAGAGAGAGAACATGAACACAGAACACTCTGACAGATAGCTGGGACCATCCCTGATGTAGAGAGAGAGAACATGAACACAGAACACTCTGGCAGATAGCTGGGACCATCCCTGATGTAGAGAGAGAGAGAGAGAGAACATGAACACAGAACACACTGACAGATAGCTGGGACCATCCCTGATGTAGAGAGAGAGAGAGAGAGAGAGAGAACATGAAC
This sequence comes from Salmo trutta, assembly GCF_901001165.1. NCBI lineage: Eukaryota > Metazoa > Chordata > Actinopteri > Salmoniformes > Salmonidae > Salmo > Salmo trutta. The sequence goes on from NW_021822676.1 coordinate 59,980, forward strand.
ACAGAACACTCTGGCAGATAG